>NW_024081605.1:395814-696634 GCF_003009895.1 Hyaena hyaena
TTTTTTTTTTTATTCATTCTGCTACCCTATGTCTTTTTATTGGGGCATTTACTCCATTTACATTCAGTGTTACTATTGAAAAATATGGGTCTACAATCATCGTGTTCTTTGTGGGATTCATGCTTGTGGTGGTGTTTCTGGTATCTTGATTTCGTTAAACATTTCCCTCAGAGGGTCCCCCTCAGGATTTCTTGTAGGGCTGATTTAGTGGTGATGAATTCTTTCCATTTTTTTAATTTGGAAAGACTTTTATCTTTCCTTCTATTCTGAATGACAGGCTTCCTGGATAGAGGATTCTTGGCTGCATATTTTTACTGTTCATCACATTGAAGATTTCCTGCCATTCCTTTCTGGCCTGCCATGTTTCAGGAGATAGGTCTGTAACCACTCTCATAGGCTTCCCTTTGTATGTTAGGGCCCTTTTCTTCCTAGCTGCTTTCAGAATTCTCTCTTTGTCCTTATATTTTGCCCATTTCACTATGATATGTTGTGCAGAAGATCGATCCAGGTTACGTCTGAGGAGAGTTCTCTGTGCTTCTTGGATTTCAATGTCCGGTTCCTTCCCCAGATTGGGGAAGTTCTCTGCTATGATTTGTTCAAGGACACCTTCAGCCCCTTTCCCTCTCTCTTCCTCTTATGGAATTCCTTTGATACAGATATTGTTCTGTTTGATTGTATCGCTGAGCTCTCAAATTCTCCTTTCATGTCTCTAGATCAGTTTATCTCTCTTTTTCTCAGCTTCCTCTTTTTCTATAATTGTGTCTTCTAAATCGCTTATTCTCCTTTCTGCCTCTTCAATCCGTGTATTGGATGCCTCAATTTAATTATGTATCTCATTCATAGCATTTTTTAATTCATTACAACTATTTTTAAGCTCCATAGTCTTTGTACCAATAGTTTGTCTGATGTCTTCCATGCCTTTTTCAAGCCCACAATTAATTTTATGACTATTGTTCTAAATTCTTGTTTAGTTATGTCACTTATATCTGTTTTGAGCAGTTCTTTAGCTGTCATTTCTTCCTGAAATTTATTTGGAGGAGAGTTCTTCCATTTCATCGTTTTGGTTAGCTTTTTATCTCTTGTTAATTTTAAAAGCTTGTTATGCACTCTGCCTCTGCGGGTGCTGCTGTATTAAAGAGGGCATTTGACTGTCCAGGGCATGTCCATTCATGAAGTGTTCTTTGAATGTTGTCTCTTGTTTTCTCTTGTTGAGACTTTGATTATTTCCCTACTCGTAGTGGTATTTAGAACTCTCCACCATGTGTACTTTGGCTTGTTTCTGGAGGTAGCCATTTTCTCAGCGGACTCTGTCTCCTTTTCCTCCCAAACTCCTGGATCCTGTAAGGGTTCCTATGGCTTCGGGGCTTCTCCATTTGAGAGATGGGGACAAGTGAAATGTACAGAGCTCTCTACTTCTCCGCCATCTTGCCTCCCTCTGTCATTTGCTATTTTTCATTCATTCCCTGTATCCACTTCTTTTTTGAGTTTACAGTAAGTTCTTGTGGAACAAGTAGAGCATCTTTCCTAACCTATTGATGTTGGCTTGGCCCCATTATATGCTTTGACAAATGAAATGTAGAATGGACATGATGTGGGTAGAAGATTGAAATGTGCTAATGTGGTTTGATTAGATATATTTGCTTTTTTGATCTGTCACAAGACGAAAATGGTCCTGGTGTCTCTTGTCCAAGGAGGATGTGGAAACATTTCAAGTAGACCTGAACACAGATCAGAACCTGTAGCTAAATCCAGATGAGCCCAGCTAAGCTACAGCCAACTAATAGACTAGTGTGTTGAGAACCACAAACATGTTGATGGCTGCAGATATTTTGGGTTGCCTGTACACAGGATTATTGTAGTAATAAAACCTGATATAATAGATTACTAAAATGGAAAAAAATAATTTGTGACATTTCTTGAGTTCCTCCGTTATTTTAGTCTTTTCTTCTACAGCCTTCTCTTTCAGCATGGTAAGATAAAGAATTCCAGCTTTTCCATGCTGGTTTACATATTATTTTAATCCTGTGCATTTACTTCTGCAGGGACAACAGTGGCTAATATCCTGTCATCTATTCCTAAGCATCATAGAGGGGGTGTAGGAGTAGCAGTGGTGTTTTTGTAGCAAGGTATGTTTAGACATTTTAATAGTAGTAACTTGAGTGTCTTGTTGGATGTTACAGACATTCTGTGAACATTCCTGTTCTGTATGCTAACATCTTTTACACCTGTCTTTGCTGCTAACGGTAGCTAAATTAGATTCTGTTGTTTATAACTAAGAACTCTGATGTTGGGAACTAGGAAGCGAGTTACCTCTTCTGTTCCTTTTCCCTGTCCCCTTCCTCTTATAGATTCTATGTGGGGTGATAATATCATCTTCGTGGGTCTCATGATGCTCCTTTCTAGGTACTATAATTTTGTCCCAGTTATCAAACGGCTTGCTTCTCTTATCACAAAGTAGTATCTGCAATAACATATGTTGCTCCTTCTGTAACTGCTTTACCATCAGGATTTGACAATAGCATCTTTATGTATATCATATGCCCCTTTCTTATGAAACTACTTTTGGATACATTTACAATAGATTTTTAGTCCTACAAGGCAGTGCTTTTAAATACCTCATTTGAGGGACTATTTAAATTTTTTTTCTACTCCATTGTGACATTTTGGAAAAAATAATAAGAATGAATTATTTAAAAATTAAAAGCACTGTGCTTGTTTCAGCAGCACATATACTAAAAATTAAAAGCACAGACATCCATAACAGAAGCTCATCTATTTTATTATTAGATTTAACAGGAATATAATTATATTTAAATAAATATAATGAAAACAAATAGGGCCAAAAATATAATTTAAAACTGTACACATCTTTTATTGAAAGGGTACATATAGGTGAGTAACCTAGAGATTTTCTATTATACTTGCAAACTTGCACATTACAGAATATTAACTAAACAAAAAGTTATGAGTAAAATAGAGATTCTGTAGATCAAGTGCCCATTCACACCCTGAATAAACACCACATATATTGTTATTTAAACATGACTGTGAAAAATGAATTTGATTCTTGCTTATTCATTTATATATTTCTAGGTAGATCTGGATAATGAGTGAAATTTTTCTTCTGATAACCTATGGCATGAATTTATTAATCTAATACTATAAGTGATTTCATCATTTGGGAAGATCAAAGTTAAGTTACATAATTTTTGTCTGTTCCACACGTCTGTATTCTATGGTTTTACTGATCTAAGATGAGGTCAGTTAGGATTGGTGCAGAATATGATTGGTTTTAGGTCTTCCCAGCATGCCTTCATGGTTTTTTTTTGGTCTGGCTGTTACCTGAGGCACACTTTTCTTATAGTGGGTCTTAGGAGCAGAGTAGTGCAGTGTAAATGATGTGCGATCTAAGCCTATCCTCAGATAATATGGGCATGCCATTGCTCAAAGTAAGTTCCATAGGCAACTTCAATAAAGCATGCAGATATATTTCATTTACTCTAGACAAAGAATTGCAAAGTCACAATTAAGGGTGTAATGCCAGAAGTGACTAAAAACAGTTCTCCAATCTACTACATCTACTTTTATTACTATCCATTTACTTCAGTGTTATTGCTAAGACATGATTACTACTGAAGCCATCACAAATCACAGTAAAAGGGTAATGATTCTTAGTCAGTCATAGTTGTAGTGGCCGGACTTCATATTGTCACCTTCCTCCCTCTGATATTCATGGTATTTACTGGAAAGTTCCCACATTATGGTTCTATTTTTATGTATTCAATATAATGTGAGGATAATATACACAAAGCCACTAGAAAGCACGTGAGAGTTAGAATATAGGCAGAAATCAGGGTGAAGTCAAAGTGGCATGTGAGAAATAACTTTGGAGAAATGTGACCACTCTTCTCTGAGATCACTTGGCTATAACTAGTTTTTAGAAAGATCTTCTACTCTGATCTTCTATATAAATCTCACAGAGAAAGGGAGCATGCTATATCACATTATATCTTAAAAGCACACATTATCTTTATCAATTTAGAAAAATGCCTAACCACTTAAAACCACTAACATCAAGAGCTATTGAACTACATTTAATTTATAGCACCTGAATCTTTAGTAATAACTATAACAATGTAAATTTCCTGAACTTGATGATTTTGAAGGTATTATAGTTATATAAGAGAATGTCCTTGTTTGTGGGAAATATACAGTAATATATTTGAGTATGGAATCATCATGTTGGTAACTTATTCTCAATAGATTTAGGGAAAAAAACCATTCCTTGAACAATTCTTGCAGCCTTTCTATAATGTTGATAATTATGTTAAAAATTTAAAAAGCTGTGCCATTAACAAAAATGTGATATACTTATGAATAAATATAGCTGAAGACATTAAAACTTTTATACAGAAATGGTAAACATCTACTAAATCTCTTTTAAAACTGAATAAATAGATATACCATGTTCATGGAGAGGACTTTAAAGATATATTTAAAGGATATTTAAAGATGTGAAGTATTCTGAAATTAATTAATTTATTAAATAGATTACAATATGATTAGTAATAGTTTTTATAGACCTTGACAAGGTGATTCAAAACTTCACAGAGAAAGCAGAGGGCTGAGAATAGCATAAATTCTTTATATGAAAAAAACATCCAAGAAATTTTCTTATAATATAACAAGGCTTATTATAATGCTTTGAATAGAGATCTCAGAAATAGATTTATGCACATATGGAAACTTCATTTAAAGCAGATTTGTCACGCAGATCAGTGGGGAAATGATACATTTTTCAAAATAGTAATATGATAGCTGGTTATACAATTAGATTCATTTTTTTTTTCTCACTAGGAATTTTTAGTGTCTTTTCAATTCCCTCATTGCTCTGAAAATCATGAGGATGTCCTTTAGTGTGGATTATTTTTATTCATTGTGCAGGAAGTGTGGTAAGCATTTTAAACATGAAAACTAATGTGATTCATTCAGTCTATCTAGACAATTTTCTTGAATTAAGTCTTTGATAATTTCCTACACTATTTTTTTTCCTGATTTTCTTCCTCTACTCCTGTTATTCAGATATTGGTCCTTTTGTGCTGGTCATCTACTTTTGCTTTTTATTATTGCCTATTTTTCATTTATTTTACTTACTGAGAGATTTCCACAATATTTTCTTGCCCTGTATTGAGTTTTAATTTCTTCTATATTTTTAAATTTTGAGAATAATTTTGTTCTCTAACTGTTCTTTTCCATAGGATGCTGTTCTTTCATATGTGCAAATTTTTCCTTCTCTCTGCAGAAATTAATTATAACTCCTTTGTGCATATTATTCTCTGTGCATTGTTTTTTTTTTTTTCCTTATTTTAAAATACTTTTGGAAATTTGCTTTCTATATGTCAGGACAGAAAATTTCCTCTGTTGATATTTGGCTGCTACATATAATTAAGGGAAACTCTCAAAAGTTGATTAGAAGCTCTATGAATCCACCAGTTCCCTGGTGGATTTTAGTGTAGTTAACCTAATCAAGCAACCTTATTTGGGGACCTAAGCTGTCAGGAACTGTATATGTATATTTGTAAATGTATATGTTATGTGCATATGTATGTGTTTATATACACATATACATATTTTCTCTCTGAGAAGAATGTTCCATCTCTGGCTGTATATTATAAGTTTCTCTATCATTATCCTGGATCCCAATTAGGGGATAATAAAAGTAGTTAGCATATATAGAGTGCTTATTTTTTGTCAAGCACTGGAAAGTATATGCTTCACAAACATCCACCACTTAATCTTTATATCAGTCTAATAACTATGATTACACTCATTTTTCAAAAGAAGAAATTGAGGCACAAAGAAAAAAACTAACTTACCTAAAGCCATAGAGCTTGGAAGATGTAAAGCTGAGATTTGAACTCAAGATAGTACGATCCTAAATGGGGCATATTTGGTTTCTTCTCTAGCCATGCATTCCATCACCCAACCCTGCTTTTTTTTTTTTTTTCCTTAATGAAATTACCCTCTTCTGTGCCTAGTGTTCCTTCAGTTCAAAATATTTATTGTTGACTCTATGGATGATTTACCTCAGTGTTTTTCCAATGTGGGAAAAGGACATTTCCAATCTGAGTCATTTGGGTGAAGATCAAGGTGTCCAAACTCTTAGACGATTTTCAAATTATCGTCCTGTTTTCAGCTCCCTCCAACCACATTTACAGAGGTCTGCAGTTCAGCTAGTCTTTGCACATTTCTAGGATAATGCAATGCAAAGCAGGTGGTTCTCTGTCTTCCTCTGTGGTTATTTAAGTTTCAGCTTTCTCTGGTCTTCTAAATTTGTTACCACTATCCATCTGTTTTACATTCCCATTTTTTTCTCTTTTCCACTTTTATTGTCCTTATATGATATTTCTTTTTTTAAAAAATTCACCTTATACTTGTTTCCATGAGCACTGAATAGGAAACTGGGGTGGGTACATGTGTTTATTCTCTCATGTTTAATAAGAATTCAGTTTTATCTGTTTTGCTTGATGCAAATTACTTGCAACTCACCTCATAGTTGTAGGTGGTGGATTCCAAACTGAGAATCATATGCTGGGTCAGGAAAGTTCCTTTTTATCATCTAAAATATCTTGATCTCAGTTTGTTGAGGAGCATAGCAAATCAGAAGCCTGATCCTAGAGACTGGCTGGAAATCCACCACATCAGTCAGGCTTTCTATTATGCCAAATATAAAAGTCTTATGTGTAAGTTGAAGACAGAGGAAGTAAGGGTGACTCTTCCAGGCTCTACTCAAAAGATCTAGAAGCTTTAGGCAGATAAGCATTAATGTCCCATGTCTGTTTGCCTCCGTCTTTAAACTCCTACATCATTAAGGCTACAAATATCAAATGTTTAAGAACCAGACAAAAGTCCCAGTGGAAGGCTTCCCACAAACCCAATTAAATTGGAGTCTCTAAGGGTGGAGTCCAGGTAAAATTTTTTAAGACTCCTCAAGTGATTCAATATGCAGACTTGTTTACTGGTCTTATGCATGGTTTGAGTAAAACTGAATCTGACAAAAAGTCTGTTAAAGACACATAGTTATCGGTATCTCTGTGGCCATCCCTAGATCTTTTGATATGAGACTAATTCAGTAATAGAGCAAAACTGAAGATAATTGATCTACAATTTAGTGTTTGGCTCCTTCCTTGTGGTATTCTTTCAGAGCTCATTCCAAGCATTCCTTGTTTGCTGCCGAGTTATTTTTCTAAGACCTCTTTGCTACTATATATATATATATATATATATATATATATATATATAAAGACATATATATGTGTATGTATGTATTTTTCTTTCTAGCAAGCCTTATAGCAATTGGAGACAACTCGCACAGAAAGGTGACTTGGAAGGCTAAATATAAATAACTAGATCCTGAGCTGCATTAATTGGTAGAGATGGAAACTGGGAAAGTGAATTTCTGTCCTGTTAGATTTTGTTATAAAGCAACTTCTATCCCCAACAGCCATCTTAATTTAATTACCACTTTATCCATTACCGGCTGAATTTGTGACAATGGCAGCTTTATGTGTCTCTCTTAATAGGAACCGAGCCGAGCTCCCACTTGAAGTGTCAGGGTCAGAGGAGCAGTGGTGAAGTGCCTCAGTACATCACTTGAGTGGAAGAGCTTTCCAGTTAATATACTTAGGGGAAGTGTGAACCACACCACTCCCTCCCCTCACCCCTTGCAAAACAGCATCCTGCTGACTCTTAACTGTGTTGGGAAATACTAAGTCTCATTTAAGAAAACAGTTGGTAGGACATATAAGGAGAGAGGAAAGGCGTGGAGTTTTTAGATTTTGAAGAAGAGAACAAATGTTTCTTGCAGTACTCGAGACATCAATTCAGTCAAGAAGTGGAAAGAGTTATTATGGAAATAAGCACAATGGAAAAGATAATGTCTGGGGCACCTGGGTGGCTTAGTTTGTTAAGCGTCTGACTTTCGCTTAGGTCATGATCTCGTGGTTCGTGGGTCCGGCCCCGCGTCGGGCTCTGTGCTGACTGCCAGCTCAGAGCCTGGAGCCTGTTTCAGTCTGTGACTCCCTCTCTCTCTGACCCTCCCCTGCTCACGCTGTCTCTCTCTCTCTCCCTAGAAATAAATAAAACATTTAAAAAAAAGAGAGAGAAGAAAAGATAATGCCTCCTCTGAAATTAACGGGAACACCACAGTGCAAGCACATGCCTACCTATGTTCTTTTTAGGTTGGTGGACATGAACTGAGCAAGGGAATATGAGTGTCAACTGCTCTTCCTCATTTGTATCCCTGTTTCTACAGCAGATTGGCATTGAGGCTGGTTTCTGGCCAGTGGGAATCTGAGAGTAATTTCAACAGAGAATATTCAACAGATAAAGACCATGTTGGGTCTTCTTTATTGCTCATTTCAATCCCAACTTGTGACCCTAGAATTCTTCCATAGGATAGCTAGAAATAATTATAATAATTTTGTAATTTTGCAAAATTAAAATGAGAATTCTTTCATTTCTGGTGAAAATAAAATTCCTGAAATTAATTGACCATAAAAGTAAGTGCTGTATAAACAAATCAAAGAACCATAAGAGATTCCCATTAGCCAGCCCAGGATAGAAGAGGGTGAGTAGTCAGGAGTGTAGGGCAGGCGAATGGTGAATGGTGGCTCAAGTTCAGAAAGCAAAAGCAAAGATAATATACTTACGCTTGCAGAAACCTTGCCAACTGTATTCCCAAACCACTTTATTAAATAGCTGATGTCATTATGAAATAATTTTGATTATGACATTCAAAGTGGAAAACTTAAAAGTATGTATAAAATACATATAATATATATATATATATATATATAGGTCTTTTTAACTTTATAATAATGTATGATTCCATTTACCAAAGTCACATGTAAGTATATTTGGAAACTAATGTGTAAAAAGGAAAGCAGGAAAATTAGCATGCTCTAAGCCACAAACATAGGCATTTGTATTGGTCAGAATTTTGTGGTTGTAATTAACAGAAAACTCAAAAAGTGTTAGGGGACAAAAAGAAAACAAGAAATATGTTGCCTTACATAATTTAAAATTGTATTGTTGATCCATGAACAATTTGAAATTAAACATTCTGACCGGGATAAGTGGAATATGAGGTAAGATCATGTGCGTACCATTCAAAGAAAAAGGTAGAGTCTAAGTCTTTTGGATTACTTTGTTGAAGAAAAGAGTGATTTTCCCAAAGGAAAATCGAGATGCTATCACCCAAGTATGAGGGGATAGATAATGGACAAAGGAAAATAGTTATCATTAGTAATCAAGTAATGCTCATGTTACCATCAGTAATCAAGTAATGCTAATTGAATGAGTTACTATGTTATGAACGGAGAAAAAGAAAATGATGAGAGCAAGTATGTGAACAAATTTAAAGGACTGAGGCAAAATTAACATTTTGCAGTGCATCAGGAGTATTAAAAGGGTTTTCTTTCTTTCATTGAAGCACGTGCAATTTTACTCTAGAGATAGCAATATATAGTAATTTCTCATGTTTTTGTATATGACGACATCCCATTCCCTATGAAACACTACTGTTTAGGACTGGAACTATCAAAGTCAAATAATTTCTGAGTCATCCTAGGGCCTTGTTTGTTTGTGTGTTTTTGGCTTTATTCTCTTTTTCTCCTTTTCTTCTCCCTGAAAAAGAGAACTTCATCCATACACACCAGTGTGTGTGTGTGTGTGTGTGTGTGTGTGTGTGTGTGTATGTGTGTGTAGTAGGACAAAGGAGAAAGAGAACAGACAAGAATCTAACTCTTTATCAAGAGCACACAACACTGATATGATGTTCTCTGGAGGATCCTGGGTGATTAGGTGACTAGCAAGTCATCCAGGTCAAACTGTAACCTGGGATAGTCTATACTACATCTCAGGGCAACCAGTTAGCACTGTACCTGGCACCTGTCATTACTAAAGCAAGGCTAGTTTCCTTTCCTTTTTAGATTACACAATTATCAATCAGTCTTAGATTTCTAGATTATCAACTAAACAAACTTCTTCTGACCTAGTAATACTTTATTACAGGAAATAATGAAGTAAATAGTATTTCATATTTAATGTTTTTAGGTAACATGTGATTCAGTTTGACTTCTTCATTGTAAACACTATTTTAAAAATAAAACATTGGGGCACCTGGGTGGCTCAGTCAATTGAGTATCTTGACTCTTGCCCCTCAACTCATGATCTCACAGTTCTTGGGTTCAAGCCCCGTGTCTGGCCCTCCATTGACAGTGTGGAACCTGCTTTGAGTTCTCTCTCCCTCACTCTCTTTCTGCCCCTGCCCAACTTGTGTGTGTGTATGTGCTCTCTCTCTCTCAAAATAAGTAAATAAACTTACAAAAAATAAAATAAATCAAAGCATCTATTCAATTGAAGAAATCCTAATTTCTGAAGGAGCAACATTTTATCTAGACCTTGCTTCAGAAACACCTAAGCTGTTCCTAATTTCTCCATGAGATTTTGATCTAGAAATTGAGCTACAAATTCCATAAGGTGTGATCTAAACCTCACTCTGACAAAACTCAGGTTTCTTTAGCAACGCAAAGCATTTGCATACTTGAGAGAAAATGTTAATTTTAAGACAACAAATGCAAAGAACAAAGGAGTAGAGTGTTTTCAGTGCTTCCAGTGTTCTTCAAGTAAAAACAGAACAATTAAAAAATAATAGTCGCATCACAGATCTAAATTATGCTCCTTTATCCTGTCAATAATTGTGACAGCCTCAAAAGTAATTACTGATGAAAGACTTTGTCACCTTTTTGTTAAAACTCATTTACTAAATGCATCCTAGCTTGGATCTGAGTCATAGCTACTATTTTTTTGAGACTTTAGTGTAAATAATACAGGGATGTGGAGGTAAGGTAGTCAGAAAAAATATATTGCTATGTACATGTTCTCTATATAAGAGTAGCAGTATGTTACCCTTAGTCATTATCACTTTATTTCTACAATATTTGCTTCTCCTTTTTCCTTCTTTATTATTACAAATTTTATATCATGGAATAATAATTTTAGATTTCATTCTAATTATAACTTCTAATATAGTGTTACCTATTATAGACTTAAAAAATCCTTTAATCTGTATCCATTAAACATGAATAAATTGAAGTCAAAAACTTGTATTAACCCTGCAGGATATTTTTGGTGAGGAAAAAATTCCGCAGTAGGCTTTTTTTTTTTATTGCTTGTCCAAGGAACACAATTCTGATGCATTAGGATATACTTTCTTATAATCAGCATCTACAGTCAAACTCCAGAGCAGCAATTGATGTGATTGAAAAATAACCATTACCCTATGACTCATTCACACTTTGCCCTTCTAATCAGAAATATCAGAAGGGATGCTAATTCATGTCAAAATATGACACTTCTTAGATACGCCAGGCTTTTCTTGTCTCCTCGAATAAATGGGCTCTTTGCAGCTACAGTCAGTCAACACTGTTCGTTGTGCACCTTGTTTCTGCCAGTTACTTTGTTAAATAAACACTAAAATCTTATACAACACATGAAACCAGTTGGTTTTTAGGAACCTGACTGTTCAGCTTAAAAAATAATTGACAGGGACACACAAGCTATGAAACTAGCTATCTAGATTACCTTCTTAATTATCCAAGTAAATAATAAATATGATAGGAAAAATTGAGTGCAGATCCTGGTTTGGCCATATACCAGTGCCCAGGTTCCGTCATCTGCAAATGGGTTATCTTGATAAATCCTGAGGATGTTGTGAGTATAAATTATATACTCTGTCATATAAAATAATTATTCATATCTATTTTTCTCTCACCCCCCACCAAGAAGATTGCCTAGAACATCATTTCTATATAATTTTTTAAATTTAAATTCACATACTTTTGTTGTTTTAAATTTTCTTGTTGATTATCATTATGAATGCTTACACTACGGGACTAAACTGAATATGCTTCACTGGATCATAGTCAAATTGATATCACCACTGCTTTACTGAGTACAAATACTTTATGTATAAGCTCAATGAATCTTGAATCAGATTGCCCAAATCATATCTACACTGAGACAGGCTAGTCAGAAGCAGTTAGAAACTGAATGATGAAGTAGAGGATGAAAAGCAGGCAGCCGTAGATGATCTTCCCCTGATTATTAATTTGCATCAAAATTACCTGATGTTTAGTGTCTTGATAACCCATGTTTCACATATGTTGTGAAATTTTTTTTTGTTTTAGATCAGGTGGTAAATTCTTTGTCTGTTACTTTGTATTGAGTGGAGTATCCTTGCTTCTTAGTAGAAGCCTTGTGAGAGCTATTAAATGAGATTTATTCTGAAATATGACTCTGCAGGTATAATGTTGGGTATGCAATCAATTTGTTAGATTATGAGTCAATGTATTTAATTATATATCTTTGCAAAAATGAGGATAGCTTTTTATTGAACCCATGTAAATACCCATATTGCAACGAAAATGTAAGAAGATTCTACAAAGAATTTCTCTCTCGATTTTGAGAAATTATTGAGAACAAATTTTATTTAAGATGATTAATTTCAGTTTGGAAAAGCATTGCCTACTATATTAATAGTTTAAAGTACTTTTTCATTGTCTTAATCTGTTCAGGGTGCTTTAACAAAACATTATAGACTGAGTGGCTTATAACAATAGGAGTTTATTTCTCATGATGTACCCTGGAAAATCCAAAATAAAGGTATCTGAGGAGGACCTGTGCTCTGGTTCAGACAGCCTTCTTGTTATCTCTTCAAATGGAGAAAGGAGTAAGGGACCTCCCTGTGGTCTCTTTTATAAGGCCATTAACCCCATTCATGAGGGCCCCACACCATGATCTAATTACCTCCCGAAGGACCCTCTCTAAATACTATCACTCTGGGCATTGGGATTTAACATATGAATTTGGGACAGGGCACAAACATTCAGTCTATAATACCTATAAAACTAGAACATTAAAATTATACCAATAATATTTCAGACAAATACTGTATGAATGTTTTGTAAGCATTGTCAACTTAGAAGTCCTTTCTAATCATCCATTCATCGAAGCACCAATAATTTAGAGCTTCTGATACAGTGTTTCCAACAGACATTTTGATTACCCTTTTTTGGTGATGACAGAAAGTCTAACTTATAGCTTATAGCAAGTTTTCCAATAAGCATCAATGGATAGCAGAAACCTGTTTGGTTTATTACTAAATGATTTAGAGTAAGTACAAATATCAGAAGAGAGAGGGTATTTTTCTATTGGGGTTCAGGATATAGTATTTCAGTTGTTTGATCAGTGTTTCTCCTGAGAGTAAAAAAATATTATGGACAGTGAAAGAATTGAAAAGTCTCTGGGAACATAAACAGTGTAATTTCTGAAATCCATTTGTAATAATCTTTTATCTGTATAGTTTTTACTTAGGAAAGT
The DNA here is from genome assembly GCF_003009895.1 of Hyaena hyaena. Taxonomy (NCBI): domain Eukaryota; kingdom Metazoa; phylum Chordata; class Mammalia; order Carnivora; family Hyaenidae; genus Hyaena; species Hyaena hyaena. The sequence continues at coordinate 409,258 of NW_024081605.1, forward strand.
TTGCCTGTTTCTTCTACTTTGATGATTACTTCCTCCCAGATTTTATAGTAGGTGTCAATCTAATGCTGAATATGGGATATAGCAAGCAACCTTACGTGTTCCTATCATCTCTTTTTTTATATTTGAAATAACAAATATTTGTGTTTGTCTAGAAGATCTATAGGAACCTTCCTGATTATATTGGTTTTTTTTTTTTTTTCTAAATTTGGGATCTGATGTTTGAGGCAAATAAAAAATGAATGAATGAATGAGTGAATAATAAAATAAAACAGATTTAAGGACTCAAGATAGGACCATGGATGCTGAGAACAATACCTGATTATCTATTTAATCAAACTGATAAACTGTTTAAAATAAACACAAAAGAAAAAAACAGTTTTGTAAAAACTTTAGCTTTCTCATGAGTGAGGACTTTTTTGTTTGTTTATTTGTTTTATTTAACTAATTCTACAATAAAATCAATGCTCTGAGAAGGCTCTTCTGATGAGGTAGGGAGTCTCTGATATGTGGGAAGTTTACTAAAAAGATAAATAATGGTGTTTTATTATCCTTTAAGAGTTTCTAGGACTTATTTATCAATTTGATAGAGAACCAAATTTTTGTTTTGTGTGGGCATATATCTGACAGAGAAGTTTTCATGAATTTTTTTTACCTCCTTAAGTTATCTGGAGAATAAGTCCACTAAAACTGATTTAACTTTGCCAAAATTTAAAGCTATTCAGAGCTTCCTTTCAGGCTCAGATGTTATAAACTGAGGCAAATAAAATTAACTTCACTCATACCTTCTATTACTTGTTATGCACACTAATGTTTACTCTTTTTCTATATTTTTGGAGGGATCAAATTTATACATCAGGACAAAACTACCTCCTGTTTTTTTCCTTGAAAAATCAAAACCTCAATTCTGCATACACACTAGTTTTCTCAATCATTAGTTCTCCTAGTATAGTTTCAATAACCCATATTAGTTATAACAATTTTAAAAGTTTATTTATTTTGATAGAATAGGGGGGAGAGAGAGAGAAAGAGAGAGAGAGAGAGAGAGAGAGAATGAATGCCAAGCAGGCTCCATATTGGCAGTGCAAAGCCTGACACGGGTTTTGAACTCCCAAACCTCAAGATTATGACCTAAGCAGAAACCAAGAGCCAGCCGCTTAACCGAGGCACTCCTAGTTATAACTTTTAACCAAAAGACCATTTTATATTAAACAGAGAAAACTGGGAGATTGTACTGAGTTATCCATTATACATAAGCACAGTTGGGGCAGACTATCACAGCTCATAAATACACATAACACAGGCCAAACCTCATATATCCCTTTTCTGTCTTATTAAAGTAGCAAAAATGAAGAGGTTCATTAACAGAACCCAAAGATATAGGAACTCCACACCACATGCAAATAGGAAGTAAACTATATAAAATTAAAATTATGCTCTGCAGCCAGTGGTTCACTATGCAATCTCACTTCAAAATTATCTATGAATTCAAGGACTGTGCATTAACTCATTTCAATGTTAATTGAAGGATTTTAGTTATCTAATGATCTAAGAAGTTTTGTTTAGTATGATGTACTATAAAACCATATTTACACTTACATAAAAAGTTTGTCAGAATTATGATACAATTTAATTAAATCAATATTTACATTTTTGTGATATCAAACATGATATAGATCTAAAGCAGTCTGATGAAGTTTGGAATTTCATATTTATCTCTTTGTGAAAAAACAATTTCAAATGCTATAAAAATAAAAAGCTTGTAAATCCTTTAAAAATATATAATCTGTAAACTTATGAAGAGTTTTTATTTTGCTTCATGTTGAAACTGAACTAATATACATACAACTATAATTTTTAAATACAGAATTATAGAAGTAGTATAATTTGCAAAATTTACCTCAGTTATGTGTTTTGAAATCTTTAAATATTTTAATGTAGCAGTGTCTATAATAAAGATTTTTCTTAGTACTTTTAAAGTATTATGGATTCATTTTATTTTCTATGAAATCTAGAAATATTTTAATTTTCATATGTGTCTGTTTATACCTATAAAACAAGAGGAAGATAATTTAATTTAATAAATGGTAAAATCTAATTTGTATTCTCTGGAATTGGGGAAATATTTCATAGTCACAATGAAAAGTGAGAACTTTCCTTAATTACAAACAGAAGCACACAAATTATACTTTCAACTCTATAACCTAAATCACAAATCAAAAGTAAACACAAAATTATACACACACACGTATATATGTATATATACATACACATACAATATGTATATATACATACATATATACACATACATATATAATATGTATGTATGTGTATATATGTAATTATGTGTTCAGATTTCAAAGAGTTCTTCTCCTTTTTTGTGGATACCCAATTTTTAATTGAGATAAACTCACAGTTACACCACCAAGTTAAAAAGTAATTTTAAAACTAACAAAAAAATAGAATAACAAATCATAGATCATTTCTTCTCTCAACAGCACAGAATAACTCTTTATAATCTACTTGGTAAAGATTATCATAAAATTTATACCTTAAAAACAAATATTCAATTTTTATTACAACCACAGTAGAATAACTTGTCTGTGCACAAAGTAAGAATAAAAAAAAAATCATGAAATCAGTAGAAAGTAAAGGAAAAGAAACAGAGTCACAAATGTCAGTTCCAATGTCATTTGAGATTTAATTACTGAAATTAAGGAAAGATGTGCCTAGACATAAGCTTTCTATGGGAGGCATTTCTGGGCCATCACTACGTACTTGGCTGTATCAGTGGTGCCAATTTGACATCTCGTGGATGATCTCCAAATTGTTTTGTTTTATTTTGTTTTGCTATGGCCATTCACAGAAACTTTATTTCTCTGGGCCACATTAATATCAAGATTTAATATCTAGCTTTTCTTTATTTTGATAGCACATTATAAAAAATAATGGAATATAAATAATTGTGACCTATTTCCAGTTGATAAGCCATTAAGAAAATAGAGACAGATGATATCATTATTCAAGGGGGAATCAAGGGGAAATTAATGGATAGCACATATGTACCATTCACGTTATATGTGCTATGTCATTTAATTCATATGCTAGTCTATTGAGGTAAGATTCCTATTTACTACTAAGGACCCAGAGATAGTGTATCAACTTACACCATCTTATCAATTACCATCTTACACTGTATTACCTTAAAATAATATAGTGAAGAGTTACCCCCATTTTAGATTCTCTAAACATCAATCCTTAGTTTTCAAAAAGGCCCAAGATTACTTTTGTGCATGAATCTGAGTTTCAACTTTTGTTCTAACTGTATATCACCTACACTGTTAATTACTCCACAGTATTCTTTATATGAAATTACTTTTTTAAAAAAATTACTTTCAATTTAATTTAGAGAGGAAACTTTACATCACATTATAAATATAAGGGTGCCTGGGTGGCTCAGTCAGTTGAGCGTCTGATTTTGGTTCAGGTCATAATCTTGCAGTTTGTGAGTTCAAGCCCCATGTTGAGCTATGTGCTGACAGCTCAGAGCCTGGAGCCTGCTTCAGATTCTGTCTGTCTCTCTCTGCCCCTCCCCAGCTTGTGCTCTGTCTCTCTCTCTCTCTTAAAAATAAATTAAACATTTAAAAAATAAAAAAAGTAAATGTAAATCCGCTGTGTTTATCAGAAACAGAGCAAAAAAAGAGAAGAAGCTATTAATGATGGGAGTTTATACAGCCCCTAGAAATACTGTCAAACATTATCAACTGTGTATCCTGGAGGGTGGGATAGTGGTGGTCCTGCAGGACTGGGAAGTCAGGAAGCTTCTTGGGTATAGAGGAGGGGTCTTGAGCAGGAGTTTTCTGAGGGTCATATCCATGTCTTGTTGTTATCACATCATTTACTTTTTCATCATCAGACAGAGATTTGTGGCATTATAGAAGAGATTCAGCCCATTATATAATTTTTTTCTCATTTTAAACATGAAAAAATTATAGAAACAAAGATCCATGTGTTAACTGGAGATAGAACTTTAGAATTCCAAGTGTAAATATTAGAAAAAATTAGTTTCTGGTGTGTACTTATTTTTGGTTTCCCTGCTGTAAAAACTTGAACTAAATGCTAATATCCATAACACATAGTCACCGTGTAATCTAATATACTGAGGTGAAACTTTCAATGTACTGTACCTTCAATAAAAATCTAGTCAAATGGCTGCTTCCTGTGGCTCTTGGCTCCAAATTTACAATTCCAGAAAGTGATCTCTATTAATTTGGGGAGCTTTTGTCCAATAGACAGATAAATACATTTTTTCTCTTAAAATACTTTGTGCTGCACAAAACTAACTGTATTCCAGATGTGTGATTAGACTCCTCCTGGAAAAAGGCATATGGCTTTCAAAGAATTCAAAACTATCTTGTATAGTTTCATGATGTTTTAAATCAGCAGTTATTTCTAGTTTCATTCTTTGTCTTTTATCTGATAAACGCACAAAATTAGTGGGACAGGGACTCCAAAAATATAAAAGCATGAGTTTAATGACTCTAAAGGTGGAATGAATGGAAATGCCTAAGGTACATTAAATGTAGAAACATCCATTGCATCAATACTACTAGAAATCAGAATGGCAGACTCAAGAGAAGTCACACAGCAAAGAACTAGAATATTCTGAACTAGATTCCCATTGGTGGTAGCAGAATGTTTAAAGCAAAATTTTCTAAATGGTAAAATCATAAAAAAGCACATTTTTAGGCACATTAAAAAATGAGTGATGCCACAGATTTTATTTAACTTATTAATTAATCATAGAAGCAAGGAGATGTTAAAACTCATCCACATAGCACTTGAGAAACTAGGATATTTACAGTAAATTTAATAAAATAGGATAATATTACTGGTTTATACACAAAACTAATTAATTTCCCACAGAGTAATAAAATACAGCCTTGTGGTTATCTGTTATACTGAATAAAAATAATTGGCATTTCTTCTAGATCAAAAGAAATCTACGGTTAACTTACAACTTCACTATCTAAGGCTTTTAATCAATTGGAATAAATCAAACTAAGGACATTTCCCTCAGATATTACTCGGGTAGTTTTCAGTTCATCACACCCATCTTTTGGACTCATTTATATGCTTTGCTTATATAGTAAAACCTTGGTTTGTGAGCATAATCCATTCTGGAAACAGGCTTGTATCCAAAGCCCTCGTATATCAAAGCAAATTTCAAGAATCATTGACTCGGCTGTGATCATGTGACATTTGTCATCCCATACTACTTGTATTGCAATACATCACTTGTTTATCAAGTTAAATTTATTGGAAATGTTCATCTTGAAGAACACTTGCAGAACAAGTTACTTGCAATCCAAGGTTTTACTTTATTTCCACAAGAGTATGACAACACAACAGTGATCCTTGGAACAAAGTATAGCCATTCTGTCCATTATCCTGACTTGATCATTACCCCTCAAGCTCAAAAGAGAGGTTGGAATGATCAAAGATGAAAGAGAAAATGTAATTATTAACAGGGATACAAATAAATATGGTGGGTGCTTCCTACCACCTTCCAGCTAAGTAGAAACTAAAATATATTGATATTAGAACCTATAGCACTGTGTTGTGGGTAACGTAAAAGAAAAGTCACCATACTACCTGGAATACAAGTGAATAGCTGAGAACTGGAGTCACTCCGCTATGAATACTTGACAGAGTAAAGCACATACTTTGAAAGACATTGTTGACAGATTCATTATCACCAACGAGCCGCCTGAGGACTTGCAGCAGATGCTCAGCAGAAGTGTAGGGGATGACCTTGAGGAAAAAGAGATAAGATTTTAAGTGATGATCAGAAATGCAGTGAATTTGCTGTTCTGTTGCTGATGACCAGAACAACCATGGATAAAAGTGAAGAGTACTTAATGGAACAAAGAAACAAGTAGAAGGAGAAGGGGCTTGGTTCTTGTTTGAAAGATGTAAAACTGGTCCAGTGGCTTCCAAGATCAACTAGGAAAGCAAATGTCCATGGAAAGTGTAAGTTGATGATAACTATGGGGCATTAAAATTATAAATAATACCATGTAAGGGGATGAAGTCAAAAGTTCTAAAATCTAAGATTACTGGGTACAAGGACAATTTATATTATTTATTATTATATTATTTTTCTCATCCAATTAGGAAGGAGTAGGTCTTTCTCGGTACTGGTCGGAATGTAATTAATATACTTTTCTTTCAAATAGGAAGCATTGATTATGCTTCTGAAGCTATTCTGATACACCCATAGGGTGTTAATCTCAAATTATAAAAAAGAGGAGAAATATGAAGGTGGTATGTGGCATCTTTTCCTGGATAGAGGGAGTTAGTAAAATACTAGAGGTTAGATCAATTTTTGAAGCGAGAAAGAAATCTGAATGAAAGAAATTAGAATAAAAACAGGTTTTCTCTATAAAATGACCTTCTCCCTTACCTGTCTCTTTAAAGCTCAACCTCTTGAATACATACCCTTGTTCTTTAAGAAAATTATTAAGTGGCACACATCACTAAGTTTTCTCCTCCTACACTGTAATTACATTTCATCTTCTCAAGCTTTTAATTAAGTCTTATATATCTGTATATTTTATATAATAGTGTCATGGAAAATAAATATATAGGGAAATAAATAAAATGTGCCTTGATCTATCATGACTTTTCCAAAGGCACCAATCAAAAAAGTCCTGAGTCCTATCAAGAAGACAGTGATCAAGAGTTTCCAAAAAGACCTTGATTAATAGGGACCTCCTCCTCAAGACTTGGGTAACAGTGAATGAAAAGCAGAACACTGCAAGAAGCATAGATAGACAACTCAAAAAGAAACTAAAGTAAAATTTACTTTTTCTCTCTATGCCAGAAGACTGACCATTGAGGGCGGTGGGATAAAATGTGGTAAAAGTTTCCACAGAAATGAAGAAACTGAACATTAGCAGGTGCGACCCCAGGCATGCTGCAAATCAGCAGAATGCTGGATAGAGTCTGAGATATTTCAGGTCCAAGTAACATATATTTTCCTACTGGATTGGTTTTCTTGGAAGAGGCTTAATGAGGATATAGCCTTGTCAGGCTTCATATAAGTAGTCGAGAAGACATACACCTTCCACAAAGGAGAAAAGAAAGAAGCTACCAGAAGCTGGCTTCAAGATCCCACTGCACCCATAATAGTTATGGGAATCTAGGCAAGATTCTACACTGTTTTGAACTTTACTCATCTATGAAATGATTAGGTTATTACCTTCGTGGAGTGTTGTGAGATATGATAATATTCTATAATTCTAAACTGTTGATGATATAAAAATCCTACGAATCTCAAGTACTGATAATATGCATACAATGAAAAAGATTATTTCCCAATCTTTTTGTGACTCTAATTTTCTTCCCCTTCCTTAGATGAATTTATCCAGGTAGGTATATTCATTCATTCAACGAACACTGTACTCATCACTAGAATATGATTTCCTTATCTTTATATTCCCTGCGCTCCCCCACATGTAGATGGGCCATAGCAGAAATGTAATATTTGTTAAATGAATAAATGATTAAAGTAATGACTGAATTATTTAGCAGTGCATTTTTCCTCATTCTTAGCTTGGTGTATACAATGAGATGAATCAGAAATGTCCTTTGTCTCCATAGATTTCATCATTTTCTGTTTTGAATATATGAACTTCTCTAATCATTGCATTCCAACTCCAGTTTGCCACCAAATGAGATTCTTTCAAGTAAGAAAATGCACCTATATAGAGCAGTTCACAATTTATGCATATTTAACGAGCCCAGTGAATCATAATCAGTGTTTATGTCATGCCACATTGTGGTGCCATTTTAAATGGTAAATACAAGTCTAGTGTGCTTATAAGGCTCTCAGTTTTAAATAATCCATGCTCCCAATCATGTGGTCTCTATGAACACAACTTTATTTTAAATGTGGTCACAAAAAGAAATCTTAGTAAAACGAAGTCAACATTTTCCATTTGGGTTTTCATAATACACAATGCTATGCAAATTTTATGATGGTCCTTCAATAATCCTTTAATATCTGTCCAAAAATGATAGATACATGGCTGCTGGAAACATTGCAGAGTACTACCCCGCTCCTGCCAATATGCGTGTGAATGTGGTAAGAAGTGAAGGTAAAATAAATAGTCAGGAATAAGAGGTCCTGCCCGCTTTCAGATGATGTCTTAAATCTCAATGGGTTTCCAAAGGCCAGTCCTAAGAGAGAAAAAGGGCCACTGTCAAGTGGAAGCCTGCAGTTGAAAATGGTCTCTCTGTGGCTGGTTAAACTATGATTAATTTTATCTTCCCACATCATTTCTCATATCCTCTCATTTTTCCTTTATCTTATTACACATTTCCACCCACCCGGTGCTGGGTTTTTTTGTTTGTTTGTTTCTTTGTTTTTCTGTTGTGTGCTTACCATTTCAAATGAAAACTTATACTAAAAGGACAACAGTTGATTCCTTTGAAATTTCAATTTTGGGATACATTTATTTTTATTTTTATATATAAAAATAAAATATTAACCCTTTTATATAATGCCAAAACTAAGCATGAATGTGTCTTTTTCCATTTGTGTAGTGACTTTCTTAATATGTCCAAACGAACTTAAGCAATTTATTGTTTCTTTCTTTTTTAATGTTTTATTATTTTTGAGAGAGAGATAGAGACAGAATGAGCAGGGGAGAGCCAAAGAGAGAGAGAGGGAGACACAGAATCCGAAGCAGACTCCAGGCTCTGAGCTGGCTGTCAGCGCAGAGCCCGACACGGGGTTCAAACCCAGAACTGTGAGATCATGACCTGAGCTGAAGTCAGACGCCTAACTGACTGAGCCACCCATGAACCCCAGCAATTTGTTTCAACCCTTATGGATTGGTTTGCTATTTTATTCACAGTTAGTTCTAAGTTCCAGTGTAGATAGATTTTCCCCCCAGTGAGACAGTACATTTCTGGAAATCTTCCATCCTCCTTTTTTCCGTGTCTTTTGCATTTATTCACTTACCCTTTCATAAAATTTTATTAACGATTACTATGTGCCAGAAACAGTATTTGTAACAGTAAATGCAGGGGCGCCTGGGTGGCTCACTCGGTTAAGCGTCCGACGTCGGCTCTGGTCATAATCTCACGGTTTGTGAGTTCGAGGCCTGCATTGGGCTCTGTGAGCCTGAAGCCTGTTTCACATTTTGTGTGTGTGTGTCTCTCTCTCTGACCCTCCCCTGCTCTTTCTCTCTCTCTCTCAGAAATAAATAAAACATTAAAAAAAAAAAAAGAAAATGATAGACTGGGGTGCGGTGGTTCAGCATCCAATTCTTGATTTCAGCTCAGGTCATGATCTCATGGTTCATGAGTCTGAGCCCCGCATCCGGCTCTGCTGGATGGAGCTTACTTGGGATTCTCTCTCTCCCTCTCTCTCTTTCTGCCCCTCTCCCACTTGCTTCTTCTCTCACTCTCTCTCTCTTAAAATAAATAAACATTTAAAACTTATTCAAGAAAATGGTAGACCATTGTTCTTATGATTCTATATATTGCTGAATCCAGCAGTATATAAAATGGTTATATACTATGGTCAAGTAGGATATATTCTGGGAATGCAAGATTTGTACAGCATATAATTAAGATAATACATCACACCAAGAGAATAAAAGACAAATGCCATATGATAATCTTAGTAGATAAAGGAAAAGCATTGACAAAAGTCATTATCTCTTCATGAGAAAAAACACTCATGAAACCACTCAGGGAATTTTCCTCAGCCTGATTAAGAGCGTCTATAAAAACACAAAAATAGGGGCACCTGGGTGACTTAGTCAGTTAAGCCTCCGACTTCGGTTCAGGTCACGATCTCACAGTTCGTGGGTTTGGGCCCCGCATCGGGCTCTGTGCTGACAGCTAGCTCAGACCTGGAGCCTGCTTCAGATTCTGTGTCTCCCTCTCTCTCTGACCCTCCCCTGCTCGCACTGCCTCTCTCTCTCTCAGAAATAAATAAAACATTAATTTAAAAAAAAACACAAAAATAGCATCATCTTAATGGTAAAAACTGAAAGTATCCCCTTACAGTTTGGTTAGGATAAGGATGCTTGCTCTCAAGACATCTATTCAGTATTATCCTGGAGGCTCAAACAAGGGCAATTAGGCAACAAAAAAATACAACCAGGTAGGAAAGGAAGAGTAAAACTATACTTATTGATGGCATGATTTATATTGAGAAAATTCTAAGGAATCCAATAAAAATGTATTAGAATTAAGCATTTCAAATATAGTTTATCCAAAGGGCTCCTCTTAATCTCTACTCTCCCACCCTTCCCCCAAGAAAAAACACCATCTTTTCCCACTCTTTTCTAACTTAATGAAATGAAATGTCCACCCAGTTGATTTAGATAAGATGCAACATTATTCTTGTTTCTTCTTTTTCCTCATCTAAAACACATAATCCATTAAAGAATGTACATTCTACTTCTCAAATATAGTCTATTAGTGTCCCATTATGTCTATTTCTACCCCTGACACCCTAATCCAGATCAAAAAGATCTCGTGCCTGTACCAAAACAATAATCTCAAAACTGGTCTGCAATCTACTTTGTTAAAAGCCACCAGAATTATCTCTTAACATGTAAACAATATCCTGTCACTCTCTTGCTTAAAAATCCCCAGTGACCACCCCCCCCACGTGTATTTCATCATCCAATTCCCTTTTTAGTCTTGAAAAATCATACTTGATCTGTTGTCTTTCTACCTCTCGGACTTCATTATATCATGTCATGTCATATTCATATCATAATACAATCTGTCTCCTCTTTAATTTCTCCCTTGTTGACTACGTTAACTTTCCTCTGATTCTTTGAATAGTCATGTTTATTTCTTGTGTATTTGTATTAGTTGGTTCTTCTGCCTGGGATACTCTTATTAGGGATCTTCTCAGATAATTCTTTCTTACCATTTAAATATTAGTTTAAATATTCTCTCTTTAGAGAGACCTTTTCTAATCAACCATAACTAGTTACTATATATGCTCTATGACATCATTCATTTGCATTTATCTGCAGTGCATTATCACTAGATGGATTTTTAAAAATTTACTTGAATTCCTCCATCAGAATATAAGAGTAGACACCTTGTCTTCTTTGTTCACCATGGTAAAGTCTCAGATAGTGTGGAAACTCCAACACATAGAATGCACTCATAAATATTTGTGAATGAATGAAAGAACCAATGAATGGTTTTAATTATATGATCTATTCATATAATTACTGAACTGGAAATTTGGATACAAATAAAATGATTGGGCCTTTGTGCCAAAGATACCCCTTATTCAATAATGAAACAGGTTTGTAGTTGAATTCAAAAGAGATATAATGTTTGGCTCAGAGGAAAGGGTGTTAATCTGAGTACAGAGAGAAGGCTTGTGGGGTGTGCTTTGGAAACGGAGATGATCATGAAGCAGAAAAGAGAAAGAAGGTCATTCTTGTCAGAGAGAAGGACATTGTAGATGTAGGCTCAAGTTTATATAGATGGAATATGACAATTCAGAACCTTGAGTGCAGCTCATTATTACTGCCCAAAGATGCCTTTCTGAGTTCGCTTGTAACAAGAAATCTAGTTGTTTGGAAAGTTCTCTAATAAGTATACAAATTCTGACAATTATCTGTGTGAGAGAACAGTTTCCAGGTGACCCCTGATTTGAAGATCTAAGCTGATTCTGGAGATATTTTTGTCTGTTTCTTTTTTTAGTGCTGTTTACCGAAAGGAAACATTGGCAGAAAGACTCGATCCTGGTGTGCATCCAATTTCTTTCTGTTTTGATTGGCTAGAATTCAGTAAATGATTTTCACATAAACAAAGGGACATTTGAAATACTGATCTGGAATCCTGTATTCCTTTCTGATGCTAATGTTGATGAGTCTGGATGCTGAAGTTCAGGAAGGCAATGAACACAGGCTATTGACTCATGAAGAAATATGGTATTTATTTCAGGTTATGGGTTATGTAACATTAAAATAGACTTTAATTTTGACTTGGAGGAAGGAAAGGAAAGGTTATCAGATGCCACTTAAAACAAGCTTCTAGATTGGAAATATATTAAAGGGTTCAACATCTACCATAATTTTGACAATTTATATTTAGTTACTAAGAACTATTTAAACTTAATTTGTTCACCTTTGATTAATTCTTCTAGCTACTTTTGAGAAGATTCAAACCCATATGGTTAAATGTAATTTAGTTCTGTTAGGTTTTATGAAGACCTTGGCAACAGAAATCTGCAGAAAAACTATATCCTTTGAGAAAATGATTTATCAGTTGCAGAGAGACTTGGAAAGAGTAAAGACTCTTGATGAAATTTTAGAAGTTTAAATACATAATTATCTGTGGAATGTTATAAGGAATACTCCAATATGATCTAAAAAGTGAATAACAGCAACAAAAAATTCCCTTCATACATGAAGTGCTTATATGTGTTTTAATTCCTGGCTATGTTGTACAAAGATATGCAAAGGCAGCTACCATAAGATAAGAAAAGCCAGGTGAAAAAACTTAAGAGGTATAAAGCCATTTATTTCCATTATAATAATGTAACATTTTATTCTGACTTTAAAAGGGATGGGTGGTCCCTGAGAAATGCTGGAATATAAAAGATATAAAAAAGAAGAGAAAATCATTGATGGTTTCAACATTTAGACATTAACATTTTGTTACATTGAACACTTTTTTACAAGACAGATGGATAAAAGATAGAGAATAATAGTTATCACATAGGTTTATATAGTTGGCATTAATTTGTATCCTGTAAATATATTGTTTTTTTTTCTTACTAATTCATCTCTTGTTTGAATATTAGGCTATATTAAATATTCTTCAAAAGTATAGTATATTTGATGAATAACATTCTATAACATATGGGAACATAAATTACTGAACAAACATTCCCATTATTTTATAGGTTTATCCTTTTTTCTACTGTAAACAATTCTGTAAATTGAAAATCTTCTAAGTAAGTTGCTACACTTATGAATTTTCCTCAGAATGGAGTTTTGAGGATTTTAGTTCTGGCACAGAGGGTGGAAATATTTTTGTCCTCTCCATAGATTCCCAAAATTATTTCTAGACCTGTAGCACAGTTTTATCTTTCATCAGCAGTGATAATTTCTGATCACACGATACCCTCTCCTGTAATGAGTTTTAGTCCTAAATATCTATTTTAGCAGAAAATAGATTTTAGTTATTTTAAAATTAAATAATACTATCAGTGTTAACGTAAAACATTTCTATAAAAATTACACTCATTCTTTTACATCTATTTCTATTTTTATTGCTGTTTATTATAATCATTTTAAATGTATGGCATTGTTACATATTAAAGAAATTAACTTTGTTGTAATGATTACAAGATTTGTAAGTTATTTTTTAATCTTTTCATATTCTTTGTAACTATTCTGGGAGTTAAAATATTTATGAGATGTGCATTTATTATGTCATCCTATTTATCTCTGATTATTTTCCCAAAGAGCATCATCTGTTTACATATTTTTATATTGATTTTTGGTGTTTTTTTTTTTTTAATGTTTTTTATTTATTTCTAGGAGAGAGAGAGAGACAGCGTGAGCAGGGGAGGGTCAGAGAGAGGGAGACACAGACTCTGAAACAGGCTCCAGGCTCTGAGCTGGCAGTCAGCACAGAGCCCGATGCGGGGCTCGAACCCACGAACCGCGAGATCATGACCTAAGCGAAAGTCGGACGCTTAACCGACTAAGCCACCCAGGCGCCCCAGATTTTTGGTGTTTTAAGATTACTATTTTTTTACATATAACTTAAATTTGTTGCATGACGTACAGTTTAGTTGGCCTATGATATAAAACAGAGATCCAAACTCAATTTTTCAAGTCACTTTCTAAGAACTATATTTTAAAATAATATTTTCATAAGTTTCTCATGCTCTCTTAAAAATAAATTTAATTCTCAGGCCAAAAAATATTCTATGACATCTGAAGTTTTCTCCAAGCCCAGAGAGCATTGACGTTGCATGGGGTGCTCTTCATCTGTCTGATTGGGTGAGGGGTTCTGTAATGTGAAGGTAGTCGTTGTAAGTGTGGGCACAGCATATGTCATGTTGCCTAATTATTTCCATCTTGAGTTAGTGAAAAACTGAAAACTCTTTAGCTTCTTTTTAGAAGGTCCCTTATATAATCTGAATGATCAGAATTAAGTGATGTTTGGGGGAAGAAATCTCAATAATGGGGCACTGTATTATAGACATTTATGTCTCTGAGTATGGTTTAGGAAAACCAGATAAAGCTATAACAAAGGTTAAAATTACTTTGTGTAATAATATAAAAGAGTATATTTCAGAAATGAAATACCTCTATAGATTGCTTTAGGAAAATAATGATTCTTTATTAATATGGACTTAAACATCATTGAGTCTGAGAGTAATTTTGTATACTTAGAAGATGTTTGTAACTGTGTCTGTGATGCATGCGTGTGTGTCTGTATATCTGTGTGTGTGTGTGTGTGTGTGTGTGTGTGTGTGGTCTGGCAATTAACTAGAGAAGCACTTAAAGTGTTATTTATTGTTTTTAATTTTTACTTTAATTCCAGTTAGTTAACATATAGGGGTTAGTTTCAAATGTACAACATAGTGATTTGGCACCTTTCATACATTACCTGGTGCTCGTGAAAATTAAGTGCACTCCCTAATCACCATCACCTATTTAACCATTTCCCCACCCACCTCTTGTCTGATAACTATCAGTTCTCTATAGTCAAAAGCCTGTTTCCGGATTTCTCTCTCTTCTTCACTTTGCTCATTTGTTTTGTTTCTTGAATTACATATATGAGTAAAATTATATGATATTTGTCTTTATCTTCTGCTTAGCATTATACTATCTAGTTCCATCCACGTTGTTGTAAATGACAAAATTTCATTCTTATTTATGGCTGAATAGTATTTCATTGTATACACACACACACACACACACAGGGCTGCTTCCATATTTTGTCTATTATAAATAATGCTGCTATAAACATAAGGGTTCTTGTATCCTTTTGAATTAGTTTTTTTGTATTCTTTGGGTGAATATCTAGTAGTTCAATTGCTGAATCACAGAGTAGTTCTATTTTTAACTTCTGGAGAACTTCCATACTGTTTTCCACACTGGCTGCACTAGGTTGCATTTCCACTAACAGTGCAAGAGGGTTCCTTTTTCTCTACATCCTCACCAACATGAGTTGTTTCTTGTTAATTTTAGCCATTCTGACAGGTGTGAGGTGATATCTCATTGTAGTTTTGATGTGTTTCCCTGATGATGAGGGATGTTGAGCATCTTTTCTTGTGTCTGTTGGCCATCTGGAGGTCTTCTTTGGAGAAATGTCTGTTTATGTCTTCTCTCTATTTTTTTAATTGGATTATTTCTTTTATGGGAGTTGAGTTTTATTCTTCATATATTTTGGATACCAACCCTTAATTGGATATGTCATTTACAGATATCTTCTCCCATTCCACAGGTTGTCTTTTAGTTTTGTTGTTTTCTTTACTGTGCAGAAGCTTTTTATTCTGATGTAGTCCATAGTTCATTTTTGCATCTGTACCCTTTGCTCAGGGGACCATCTAGAAAAAAGTTGCTATAACTGTTGACAGAGAAGTTACTGTCTGTGCTCTCCTCTAGGATTTTTATGGTATTGGGTATCATATTTAGGTCATTAATCCATTTTGAATTTATTTTTGGGTATGGTGTAAGAAAGTGGTCCAGTTTTATTCTTTTCTTTGCTGCTGTCCAGTTTTCTGAATACCATTTGTTGAAGAGATTGTCTCTTTCCTGTTGGATATTATTTACTGCTTTGTTGAAGATTAATTGACTAACAATTGAGGATTTATTTCTGGACTTTATATTCCATTCCATTGATCTATGTATCTACTTTTGTGCCAGTACCATACTGTTTTGATCATTACAGCTTTGTAAGATAACGTGAAGTCTGGAATTGTGTTGACTCTGTGGCTATGTGTGTGGGGTCTTTTGTGGTTCAATATAAATTTTAGGATTGTTTGTTCTAGTTATGTGAGAAATGCTTTTGGTATTTTGATAGGGATTGCATTAAATGTGTAGATTGTATAGACATTTTTAACAGTAGGGGAACCTGGGTGGCTCAGTCAGCTAAGTGTCCCACTCTTGATTTTGACACAGGACATGCATAATCTCATCGTTTGTGAGATCAAGCCCTGTTTCCGGCTCTACACTTGACCACCTGAAACCTGCTTGGGATTCTCTCTCTCTCTCTCTCTCTCTCTCTCTCTCTTCACTTACTTGTGTTCTCCCTCTCAAATAAATAAACATTTAAACAAACAAACCAACAAACAATATTTGTTCTTCCATCCCATGAGCATGGAATGTCTTTCAATTTCTTTGTGTCTTCTTTAATTTCCTTCATCAGTGTTCTATAGTTTTCAGAGTACAGGTCTTTCATCTCTTGGATTAGGCTTATTCCTAGGTATCTTATGGGTTTTTGTGCAATTATAAATTTCTCTTTATGAAGCTTCATTACTGATGTACAGAAATGCAACAGATTTCTGTACATTGATTTTGTATTCTGCTACTCTGTTGAATTTGTATATCAGTTCTAGCTGTTTTTTTGGTGAAGTCTTTCCGGTTTTCCGTATAGAGTATCATGTCATATGCAAATAGCAAAAGTTTTCCTTCTTCCTTACTGATTTGGATGCTGTTTATTTCTTTTTGTCATCTGACTGCTGTGTCTAGGGATTCCAGTACCAGTTGAATAAAAGTGATGAGAGAGCACATCCTTGTCTTGTTTCTGACCACAGAGGAAAAGCTTTCAGTTTTTCACCATTAGGGATGATGTTAGCTGTGAGTTGTTCATAGATGGCTTTAAATATGTTGAGATATGTTCTCCCTAAGCCTCCTTTATTGACAGTTTTTATCATGAATAAATGTTTTCCTTTGTCAAATACTTTTCCTGCATCTATTGAAATGATTATATGGGTTTATCACATTAACTGATTTGCGAATATTGAACTCTCCTTGCAACCAGGAATAAATTCTACTTGATTCTGGTGACTGATTCTTTACATGTATTGTTGGATTTGGTTTGCTAGCATTTTATTGAGGAAATTTGCATCTATGCTCATTATAGATGTTGGCCTGCAATTCTCTCTCTCTCGCTTTCTGTCTTTTTTTTGGGGGGGTGGGGGATATCTTCTGGTTTTTGTAACAGGATAATGCGGCTTTATTGAATAAATGTGAAAGTTTCCCTTCCTTTTCTAGCTTTTTGGCATAGTTTGAGAAGAATAAGCACTAACTCTTCTTTAAATGTTTGGCAGAATTCACCTGTGCTGCCATCTAGTCCTCGACTTTTGTTTTTTGGGAGTTTTTTTGGTTACTATTTGAGTTTCTTTGCTGGTGATTGATCTCTTCAAAATTTCTGTCTTCTTGTTTTAGTTTTGATAGTTTACATGTTCCTAGGAAGTTATCGATTTCTTCTAGGCTGTCCAATTTGTTGGCATATGCTTATTCATAATATTCTCTCATAATTGTTTGTATTTCTGTGGTGATGATTGATATTTCTCTTCTTTCATTTTTAATTTTATTTATTTGAATCCTTTATCTTGTTTTCTTGATAAGTCTCACTAGACATTTATTAATTTTATTGATTTTTTCAAACAACCAGTTTCCAATTTTATTGTTATGTTCTAATTTTTCTTTTTTAGTTTCTATATCATTTATTTCTGCTCTAATCGTTATTATGTCCTTCCTTCTGCTGGTTTTAAGCTTTGCTGAATGTTCTTTTTCTAGGTCTTTTAGGTATAAGGTAAGGTTGTTTATTTGAGATTTTTCTTGCTTCTTAAGGTAGGCCTGAATTGCTATAATCTTCTCTCTTAGAATGGCATTTGCTGTATTCCAAAGGTTTGGAGCAATGTGTCATCATTTTCCTCTGTTTCCATGTATTTTTTAAAATTTCTTTTATTTGCTGGTTGAACCAGTCACTGTGTAGAAATATGATATTTAACCTCCATATATTTGTGGCCTTCCCAAAAATATTTTTGTGGTTGAATTCTAGTTTTATAACATTGTGGTCAGAAAAAAAATGCATGGTATGACTTCAATTTTGAATTTGTTGAGGTTTGTTCTGTGGGATAATATATGATCTACTCTTGAGAATGTTCCATTTGCACTTGAAAATAATGTGTATTCTACTGCTTTAGGATGGAATGTTCTGAATATATCTATTCATCTGTTCAAATGTGTCATTCACAGTTATCATTTCTTGTTAATTTTCTATTTAGATTGTCTATTTTTTAAAAATTTTTTGAATATTTAATTATTTTTGAGAGAGAGAGAGAGAGACAGAGTGTGAGCAGAGAAGGGGCCGAGAGAGAGGGAAACATAGAATCCAAAGCAGGATTTGAGCTGTCTGTACGGAGCCTGACACGTGGCGCTTAATCTCATGAACCAAGAGATCGTGACCTGAGCTGAAGTTGGATGCTTAACTGACTGAGCCACCCAGGTTCCTCTTCTGTCTATTGTTGTAAGTGGGATGTTGAAGTCTCTTGCTATTATTGTATTATTATCATTTTTTCCTTTATGTTTATTATTACCTGTTTTATGTATTTGGGTAAGCCCATGTTGGATGCATAAATATTTACAATTGTTATACTTTCTTGTTGTGTTGTCCCCTTTATTACTGTATAATGCCCTTGTTAGGGTCTTTGCTTTAAAGTCTATTTGGTTCAATATAAGTATTGCTACTCCAGCTTTCTTTTGACATCCATTTGCATGATAAGTATTTCTCCATCCCCTCACTTTCACTCTGAAGGTGTCTTTAGGTCTAAAATGAGTCTCTTGTTGAGGTACCTAGGTGGCTCAGTTGATTAAGTGTTGGATTTCAGCCTGGATCATAATTTCTTGGTTCATGGGTTCAAGATTCATGTCAGGCTCTGGGCCGCAGCTCAGAACCTGGAGCTGCTTCGGATTCTATGTTTCTGTCTCTGTCTCTGCCCCTCTCTCAAAAATAAACATTTAAAATGTTTTAAATGAGTCTCTTGTAAACAAGATATTGATGGGTCTTGGTTTTGTTTTTTTTTAAAGTCCATTGTGTCACTCTATACCTTTTCATTGGAGCACTTAAGGTTGTAAGAGGAGCAAGATATATAGTTTCACCTAAGATAAGAAAAATGGTGTAGAACCTGGGGGGTCAGAGCCCAATATGAATCAATTCTTTTGCTGAAATTACTCTCCTCCACCCCCCCCTTGACACATCACATTGGAAATGAGGTTATTCCTAGACTGAATATTACAATTCTGGGAAATGTATTGGTGGATGATTTGGGAAAATGTTGAAGAATTGTTTCCTCCTTATTGACATTTTCGTTGAAGTGTAACATATATATCTAAAGTACACATATCCCAAATGGAGGAATCAATTTATAAACTGAATATACCTGTTAGCAGCACTGGGATTGAGGAACAGAACATTACCAAGCATCCCAAAAAACTTCAGTGTGCAGTCATCTTTTTATTTTTCCTCTATTGTAATCACTATTCTGATTTTTAATATCACAGATTAGTTTTGTGTGTTTTTAAACTGGATACCAACAGAACCATATTTTGTATATTTGGCTTCTTTTGACCAAAGTCATATAGTTGAGATTCATTCATGTTGTTGCAAGTAGTTGTAAATCATTCATTTCCATTTCTGTAGAGCATTCCCTTGTTTGGCACATTTTTATTTATTCCACACTTGCTGGGGATTTGTGTTGTTTCAGTTTTGGGGTCTCTTATGAATAGTGCCGCCATAAACATTCTAATACATGTCTTTTGCTGTGCACATTTCTGCTAATAATATACCTCTAAGTGGAACTGGTGGGTGATAGATTATCTTCCGTTTAGGTTTGTACTACCAAGTAATTTCCAAAAAAGTTTAACAATTTATATATCCCTACTAGCAGTGTGTAATGAGAGTCTCAGTTCCTCCAGTTTCCTGATACCTCTTTCTATGATGCCTTTTAAATTTTAGAATTTCCCTTGGGTGTTTAGCGGAATTTCATTATAGTTTGAATTGTAGTTCCCTGATTGTAAATGAAGTGGAATATATGTCTCATATATATATATAGGGACTACTTACAAACCATTTTTTGTAAAGTGCCTATTCCAGTCTATATTTCTCCTACTGATTTTTAAGCAATTTGTAAAAGTTTTTTTTTTCCTATCTTCTGAGAACTAGACCTTTGTCACATATATGTGTTTCTAATATCTCAGTCCATTTTGTATGTTGCCTTTTTTCTCCTTTAACTTTTTGATGAAAAGATGTTTGTAGTAGACACATGGTACTATTTATTCTTTTGTTCACTTTTTATTAAGTGCTTTGAAAATTCTGCATGATATAGTTATGCTTAACCCAAGATTAAGAGACATTCTCTATGTTTTCTTCAAAAGTCTGATTAAATTATTTTTCACAGTGACATCAGGATCACTGATGTGTTTATAGTCATGTGAAGAAAGATTATGGTTTCTATGTTTCCTATTACATATCGATTTACCTCACACCACTTTTTTTTTTTAAGTTTATTTATTTTGAGAGAGAGAACACATGAGCAGGGGAGCTGCAGAGAGAGAGGAGAGAGAGAATCCCAAACAGGCTCCATGCTGTCAGTGCAGAGCCTGACACTGGGCTTGAACTCATGAAATAAGAGATCATGACCAAAGCTGAAGTGGGACCCTCAGCCGACTGAGCCCCCCCAGGTGCCCCCCTCACACCATTCATTTAAAATATTGTTCTTTCTCCATTGTACAATGGTGTCACCTCTGTAATAAATCAGTTGATGATATACACGAGCATCTTTTAGTGTTTCATTGGTTAGGCTGGGTATTCCCTGTTAAATCACCACACTCTCTTTACAATTACAACTTTATAATAGAAGTCACTATCTCATAGTGACTATCTTTGTTCTTCTTTAAGAGTGTTTTGGCTATTTTTGTCCATGATAATTTTGTAAGTATTTTAGAATCAACTTTTCAACTTCTATACACTATACCACCTCCTCATCCTCTAACTCCCAACACAGACATACTGTTCCAGGAACTTGAGATGAAATTAAAACTATAGATATATTAGGGGAAAGTTGAAAAAAATTTCTTTTACAAACTTGAATCTTTCAGTCCATAAACATAGCCTTTGAGATTCTTTTACAGGAAATTAAAAAATTGAGAAAGACATAAGTAATAGGAGTATAATATTAGATATTATTGATCAGGGGGAAAATTTGTCTTAGAAGAAAACTCATTACATTAAATAATCAATGTTCTTTGTATGATGTTAATAAAATAGAAATTGGCCAGTCAGTAAATTCAAGAAAAAAGAAGAAGAAGAGGAAGAAACTGCAAAAATAATTTGCATTCTTATGACCATTAAAATAAAATGAGTGAAAGCATAGTACAGTTTAAATGAAGGGAGTAGAAGAACTAGCTGTGGAATTATTGTTGCTATTTTTAAGTAAGTTAATAAATAAATATTTAAAATTTTTTAAAAATGCCTTAATACAGTAAGTGTTGAGAGATAAACTTTCCAAAATCACTTGGAGATCTTCAGAAAATTTAGGAGTTATAAAGGGCTCTTGAAACCAACATTTGAGAATTTCTACAGTTTTAGTCTTTTCAGGGAGAGAGAGAGAGAGAGAAGTTCTCAGAAACTCCTAGCCCAGAAGCTGTATAAGATAGAAAGTTTATATTACTAAGAAGAATCCATGGACAGATTACACTAGTTTGGTAATTTTAGTGGAAAACAGAATAATGAAATTAGAGAAAGAGGGAGGGAGGCAGAGGGAGAGAAAGAGAAAGGGAGAAGGAGAGAGAGAGAGAGAGAAGTTCTTAGAAACTGCTAACCCAGAAGCTGTATAAGATTGCAAGTTTATATTACTAAGAAGAATCTATGGACAAATTACATGAGTTTGGTAATTTTAGTGGAAAACAGAATCCTGAAATTCACTGAAGTCCAAAAAAACTATAGAAGAAACCTAGTGGGGAGGCTTTCTTTGTTTTGTTAGCCTCAAAATGAAAGAAATAATAATAGAGGCTTTTACATTACCCAGTCTGAGATTCCTCAATGAAAACTTGAGACAGAAGTTAATTTTCTTGCTTTAGGATGTTCTTAATACTCTATTGTCAAGGAAGTTTACATGGTTAATTAACACTCTCATAGCCCCATATAAATAACTAAGCCAATGGAGACTATCATTTTTGTAATCAAGGATAATCTTTGGAGACTATTATCAAATTGGTAGGGTCACTAAGAAAAATTTATTTACAGTTTGGAAATAAAAATGTGTACAGTGTATTCTTTCAAATTTATGCTGAAACTTCCACAACAGATTATTTAACAATCTAGAAATATGTACCTGTGGTTGATGTTGCTATTAAATAAAGGCTCACACATTCAAATTACATGTTAATTTGTAGGTCTTGCCCAATAGAATTGCAAATATTCTTGTCTAGTAGAAAAATAACTCCAAAAGTTATGTATTGTCCTATAGGTGATTAATCATTTTCTCTCACCTATAAATGCAGTGGTGTGCTGGAGCTAGTGTGTATTGCCTCTAAAGAGCTGATTGTATTTTCCCCAATTTCACATTCAGATCTGCAAGGTAACTCAAAAGTAAATCCAGCCATGGTTGGAAAGTTTATACCAAAATAATTGGTGTAAACTAAAAATCATGACTTTTTATTATTCTCAAAGAACTAGTTTACCAATACACTATGCATGTAATTAAAAAAAGAACACTATTTAATTTTGCTTGTTTTGAACTTTAAAAATGTTCTTCTGGGACTTTATTTTTTTCCCTAAGATGCTTCTTAGAGTTATCTATATTGTTGCATCTAGCTGTAGTTCACTTTCTTCCACTGATGTATTATATTTGTATGAGAATATTCCATTTATCCATTCCCTTACTAATGTACTTTAGTGTTGCCTTCAGTTTATGTTATAAACATTATTGATTTCATAGCTATAGTCACTAATGTACAGTTTTGTAAAGTCTCAGTTTGAATCTTATCTATTTATCTGATAGGTTTTCTTTATTTTAAATTCATTTATGGGATGCATACATATATATTAGAGACATATGAAATATATGTGTGTATATATACATATATGTATATGTGTGGGTATACACACACACATAAACACAGCCTTTGAGTTAAATTTGTTTCTAATAATTTCTCCTACACTGAGGCTTGCATTTTCATGCAATTAATTAGTCTTGGCATTCAGTAAAACAAGCCTTCCTATCTTTCCCCTTTATTAAAGAATATTTTGTCTCTTCTTGTTCATTTATAATTCAAATAATAATAATTCAAAATAATAATTCAAAATAAATTTCATGTCCACCTTGTCAAGTACTCCAGTTTCTCTTTTGGATTTTGATTAAAACTAAACTAAATCTAAATGTGGGGCAAAATATCAAATTCAAAATATTGTCTTCCAACTAATAAATCTGATAAATCTCACATTTCATAGAACTGACAGCTTTATGGGTTTCTGGATAGAAATATTTCACATCATTTGTTACATTCATTCCTAGGTTTATGATAGTTTTGTCTTACTACAAATGGTACATATTTTTTTACATTTCATTTTGTATTTGTTGTTAGGTCCCAGAATAAAACTGTACCTCTTCAGAAGTTGTTCTGCAACAAAAATAAAGGTATAGAATATTCTAGCTCCTGTGTTTTCCTAGAGAAAACTATACTTTGGAGGCCAACAAAATAATTCTTTTGAATAATTTTTGAAATCACTGCAGGTTATTTTTCCAAAACCATCAAATTAAATAGTGTGATAGGTAAGAAAAATTAACAATAATATGCTCTATAGGATATATGGCTTAGGTAGTATTCATTTATGTACAGTAAAGCTGAAAGAATTTCTAGAAAAAACATTTGCTGGTGTTTTACTGTTTTTTAAAATTCCACCGGTTTTTCCTCTTTGAGGATAATTTACAAATGTAAAATACTCAAAATACAAATAATGTATCCTGATTAAAAAATATTTTAGCAGTACTGATCTAGTGTTGGCTTACTGTTTTTTTTCTAAACTTTACTTAGTAATTTGAAGATATTTTTGAGAATTATTTAAGTATTGTGTCCTTGAGATTGAAGTTAAAAAGGTGTATTTTATATTTTCTAAATAGTTGTGATGTTCAACAACAATTTCTTTAAAAAAAATCATTGCATAATGAATCAAATACTGTGGGTTTTTATATAATCTCTACAATAATTTATAATTGAGTCCTTTAGTCCAAACAACATGTATTTAACTGATTCATTAAAGGCAGAATAGATTTCAATCATCTCTTAATTCAGAGGAGACAACTGAGGCCCAGAAGTGTGAGTTTACCAAGACCAAATGTCTGTGATTAATATTTTAAGAATAAGCTCAGTCTATATAGGTGGTAGTGGAATTATTTTTGAAGGTTGAAATTATCGACATGGTGCAAAAGGGAGAAGGGCATTCCAGAAAAAGAGACCAGTAGTAACAAATGTCTGCAGACAGAATAGCACACAAGAACAGCTGGGAGAATATGGTTTAGTTTAGCTTGAATAGAATACCAGTAACATAAGGGAAGTAGAAAGAATTAGTGTAGGTTGAACAAAGATCATAGAACTCTGAATACAGAGCTGAAGAATCTAACTATTTCAACCCATGATTGAAAACTTATATAAAGAGGAATGTAGCATTCAGTTACCTTTATCAGCTTCTGGATCTAGGGGACCATTTTTCCAAGGTCAAAATAAGAGTCAGAAAATGGAAGCAGTCGGGATGCCTGGCTGGCTTGGTCTGGTAGAGTGTGTGACTCTTGATCTAAGGTTTGTGAGTTTAAGCCCTACATTGGCTGTAGAATCTACTTAAAGGAAAATAAAATGGAAGAAATAGAACTTCTGAAATAATAATTGTGTTTTATATATTTAAAAAGATATATTGTCTCTCTTATAGATAATGGGTATACTAAAGAGGAAAGATTTTTTAAAATCCTTGATGATATGGAATAATGGAGCTTGATCTTCTTGCTGGAGAGGAAGGGGTACTAGACAGCAATAGATGAACAAATACAAAAGTAGTTAAATATCAGGTAAAGATGAGTGCAATCACACGGTGATATGAAAAGAATGGCTTAGAAGGAACCTGAATATTTAGAGGAGACATCTCAGTCCTAGAAGATCTATATAAGCTAAGATTTGAAAAGGATGAAGGAGCCAACCAGGAGATAGTTTGGAGGCAGAACTTCCCAGGAAGAGGAAAGAACTAGAACAAAGACAACAGTATAGAAGTAGG
The DNA here is from genome assembly GCF_003009895.1 of Hyaena hyaena. Taxonomy (NCBI): domain Eukaryota; kingdom Metazoa; phylum Chordata; class Mammalia; order Carnivora; family Hyaenidae; genus Hyaena; species Hyaena hyaena. The sequence goes on from NW_024081605.1 coordinate 434,608, forward strand.
CTTAGCGTGTTTGAAGCCCAGAATGAAGGACAATGCTCTACAAGAGGGGTACTGGTATAATAGGGGGCTAGATCTTACAGTGCCTTGTAAACTAGAATTAAAGGTCTGCATTTTATTCAAAGTCAGTTATAATGCCACTGGCAATTATGAGTTAGTATCACCTACTGTATGTTTTATAAGAATCACCCTGGAAGACTGTTTGAAGACTGACTTGTAGGGTGGGAAGGGTAAAAGGAGGGAGTGTATTTTTCTCGATTAGTTTCAGAGTATTCTGTCAAGGTTAAGTCAATACCACTTGATTGTATGCTTAATGTTAGGAGTGATAGAAATATAGAAATCAAGGAAGATTCATTGGATTTTCAATCAAGTGATTAACTTTATGTGTATCTTCCTCCCTCCCTCCCTCCCTCCCCCTCTCCTTCTCTCTCTCTCTTTGTTGAGGAAAAACTAGAGATGAATACTTTTTTGTTGTTGTTTAGAGAGAGAGAGTTTATGCGTGGGAATGGTGGGAGGGACAAAGGGAGAGAGAAGGAGAATCCCAAGCACACACTGAGTGGGGAGTCCCATGTAGGGCTCAATCCTACAACCCTGGGATCATGACCTGAACCAAAATCAAGAATCAGATGCTTAACAGACTCAGCTACCCAGGCACCCCAAGATGAATACATTTTGAAGGAAATATTTAAATGTTACTACTTGTAAATATAACTTGAGATGCTTGTAAGACATTAAAGAGAGCTCAAGTAGCTTGAAACTCAGAAAAATCTTGGCAACGGATATGAATTTGGGAGTTACTGACATATGGGTGGTATTTAAATCCGTGGGCATGGGATGAGATCACTGAATGTAAACATCATTTTCATTAGTCTATTTACATATTTCCTTACCTCATTGTCAGCATTTCCGCACAGTTAATACACCTATCATTCACTGGTTCTCATCCCAGTTCATCTAAGTGCCTAATTGTTAATTACCACAGAATTTAACAAAATTGCTAGGGGACAGCTACAAAACAAGTTAAGTTAAAAGGCATTTGCTGAAATCTCTGAGCTGTGATAAACATTACATGCTTACTGGTGTACTAATAAAGGTCTAGTTTTACTAAAATAATTTAATTTTCTTTCCCCAGAAAGAGTTTAATAAACATTTGAATTAAATTGGTAGCTTAAAATACTCAGTATAATCAAGGCAGCAATAGGAAATGTAATTGTGACTCACAGGAGTAAAAGTGAACAGTGATCAGTGATCAGGAAGAAGAGGATTTATAGAGAAGATGAGAGATCCCTGGTGCTGATTAAATGATCCCCATGAGGTCAGGAGTCAGAATTCTAATGTCAAGATTTACAGCACATTAGTGTTCATGGCATTTTCTTCTCTCACCTTTCCAGATTTGGAGACAAAATGAATAGAAGGTAAATAAATGGTGCTGGGTAATTTTCCTTTCATTCTTTTGGGAAGGAAAGGGAAAAAATATGTTCTGTAAATAAAACTTTCCATATTCAACTCTCTTTTGAACTAGATTTTAATTGTTACTGCTTTGGAGTTTATAGACAACTGTCCTATTAGTAGGTGAGATATCACATGACCAACACTAAAGATTTAGCAGAATCAAGACATCCTAATTTGGATTCAAGAAAAATTGGAATGTGGAGCTTTTGAATGAGTTTGGCAAGACATGCATGCTGCTTATTATGAGTTACACAGGCTGTGAACAGATGCGTAGGACTGCAGTAGACTTCTTGCCATTCTTGAAAAGTTCCAGAGGTGAACACTCACTCCATAGAGATACTTCAGGGATTTTTGGATTTAGGAGATTTAGGATAGGAAAATTTAAGATTTTAGGGGAGAAACAAGTAAACTTCAGGGTTGGAATGGAGAGTATTTGGGGGAGTTGTACTAGAGAGAGTTACTGAATAAAGACTATCTATCTTGGCAAGACTTTACAATGTGAGAGAATCATTACTTGAACCCTAATTTTCTTGTTTCTGTTGATCTGATAAGACAATTAGAAGGCCTTCTCTTGAGAACCTGGAATAAGATGGGCTCTCAAGAGGCTTTCAGCTCCATACATGAAGATGGCAAAATAAAGTTTTATTCTCAGTGCTTTTAATGGCCTTCAGTATCTATACCAAATGTGAAATCTTGTTTCCAATTTCTAAATGATAACTAACCTTTGTTGACTATTGTGACATTTCTGCTGCATGAGGATAGTATTATGAGGTGGGACCCCAAGATGGCACTTTGCAACTCTTAGTTTTAACATCAATTGACAAAACATAGACATGCCTGATAAAACCACAAGAAATCTCTTCTTTTGAAAGTGGGCTCTGTGTATTAACTAAGATGGAATATGAAGAGATATTGACATGGAAAGAATAACTTGGGCAATTGTCCAATTTTAAGACTAACCACACTGAATATCTGATTTTTTTAATTGAATGATTTTTGTTCAAGTCTCCATAATTTAATATCAGTCCAAACACATACACATGCACACACACACAACTTGAACTGTTTTGAGTTAATCATCCTTTTTACAAATATGTATATGCTGTTTAATCTTGATACGTTCCTAATGAAATGCTAATGTAAAAAAAAAGAAAGATTTGCCTGAGTGGCTTACTTTAATAAAAATTAAATGAATTTCATATGAGTGCTAATATAGCCCAGTCATCCAGCCCTCAACATCATTTTCACCACACCACCGATGCTTCAGAAACAGATACTGACAAGGGACCTTCAATTAGATGAGCAGAAAATAAGCTCAAGTGAAAATGTTGGTTTTCAACACGGATGAGCTTGGAGAAATTATGACTGTAAAAAGCTTCAGTTTTAATGATGCCACTTTGTCTCTAGTAGGCATGCATTAACAATGAAGCCCCTCTTCATCTTTCTTGCTTCATAAACTTTTATACCCAGTGTAGCCTAGTGGCTTCCCTGGGGAGGATGACACTAATAATTGAAAACTGAGGCCCAAACTATTCAAGCCATAGCCCAGGAGCTTCCATTACTCTCATATTCATAACAAACACACCCAGCTCAAGAAAGGATTAATTTACTCTACCCACTTGCCAAGAGGATTCTGCCATAGAACTAGAGAAGGGGAAAGGGGGAAATAACCTATTTCTCAGTTTTGTTTAAAAATGTGTGGATGTGTGGGCAAGCTTTGAAGTTTTCAACAAATTAATCTGAAAATATTTCACACTGCTATAGCCCTTCTTCCACTGGATATCCACTAGGTGTTAAACACTGACTCACTCATCTTTGTGTCTTCAACACAAAGCAGACAGATAGTAACTAATAATATTTATGACCATAATAATTAATGGCACTTTTCACTGTTAGTATGTTTGGAGCATACATAGAGTATACTATTTTCCATTTAATCTTGACTACAATTCTCTGTAGTAGATATTAGCCTTCAACTTAGATATTGTTTTATAAATGTTTTGCATAAGAAAATCACATTTAAGAGTCTAAATGTTTGATAAATTTGGTGAATGAATGAATATTGATTTCATCTCTGTAGGATTCCTCTACCAAACTCCATTGTGAGTGGACTATCATTGGAATCTGTGATATATATATATATGTTCTAAATTAGATAAACAATATCACTAATGAAATTTTTATTATATTTTTTTCCTAGACTAATCCTATTACTAAGGCCCATGAGATTACTTTTATGTATTTTTATATAAGCTTTCCAATTATCTCTCCTTTCTTTTATCTACTCAATTTTTCTTGCTTGACTCCTAACTCCATTAATGATTAAAATAGATTCTCTTTCACTGCTTCACCTATATTATCATCCTGCTTAGGTATCTTCATGACTCCTCATTTCCCCATGTATTCTGCTGAAATCTCAGCAGATTTCTTTAAATTTTTTACTCATCAAATGGGATTCAAATATGATTATCAAAACCATTATATCATATTACAAATATGATAAAACATAAAGACTCTAAGATGCAACAGTGTATAACTCATTTTTATATTTTATACCCCTAATTTTCTTATTTTTATGTATATTTTAGTAATTTAGCAAATATTAATATGATCAAATATTAAATATTGAAAAGGTAATATGTAAATTATACGCTTTGCTTAATATTAGCATGAGACATCCAGCTCATGTAAAATATTGGTAAAAGACAATTTTCACTGAAGATTGTCCTAAATTTCCATTATTAGTGGTTTCTGTGTAAGATTTCCCTGGGGCCATTTAATTAAAAAAATTTTATAAATGAGATTATCAAAAATATAAAAGAAATAAAAATAATACCATAATGAAATATGTACATTTCATTCAGCTTCAAAAGGTATGAACTTTTTCAGTTTCATGTGTCCCTTCCTCCCAAATCTTTTTTTTTTTTTAACTATTGGAGGATTTGCAAGCAATCCCAGATACTACGTTATTTCATAGTTTCATTATTTTATAAAGACATATACAGTGATATGGACTTCTCTTTGTTAACTAACATGACTATCAATCTTTAAAAATATCAACATTCATTACTTCACACCATCTAACCTCAAGCTCATGTTTAACTTGTCCCAGTTGGCTCATGAGAGTTTATTTTAGACTTGCTTGGTGTAATCAGTTTCCAAACAAGATTCAAACATTCATGTGCTTATTATGCTTCTCGCATTTCTCGCATAACAGTGCTCCTCCCTCTAGCGTCTATGCTTTTATTTGTCAGAGAAGTAAATTTGTTTCATGTAATCTTCCATATTTTATGTTTGACTGATTGGTTCTTGATTGGATTTTTGAACTGTTCCTCTATCCCTTCAATTTCTGGGAGATTTGTAGTTCAATCCATAGGCTCTTGTTAGATTCAGGTTCTGATTTTTAGGCTAGGATAATCCCCATACAACCGTGTGTAGTTCCTTGCATCACTTCATGAAGCACTTTCTGTGGTCCTTTTGTCCCCATTTGTGAAGCTGTGGTTGAACTGGGTTCTGGGGGTGTGAGCCTGCCTTGCTATTCAGACAGTGACTGGCACATTTTGTTTTAATGTGTATTTATTTTTGAGAGAGAGAGACAGAGAGAGAGTTCAGGAGGGGCAGAGAGAGAGGGAGACACAGAATCTGAAGCAGGCTCTAGTCTCTGAGCTGTCAGCACAGAGCCCGATGCAGGGCTTGAACCCACAAACTGTGAGATCATGACCTGAGCTGAATTGGCTGCTTACCGATTGAGCCACCCAGGTGCCCCGGAAAGTCTTTATATAAGTATTCGTGTTTCTTGTTATTGTTGTTGCTAGGTCAAATGTTAAGTCGTGTTCAAGAAGTGCCACATTTTGGGGCGCCTGGGTGGCTCAGTCGGTTAAGCGTCTGACTTGAGCTCAGGTCATGATCTCACGGTTTGTGGGTTCGAGCCCCGCATCGGGCTCTGTGCTGACAGCTCAGAGCCTGGAGCCTGCTTCGGATGCTGTATCTCCCTCTCTCTCTGACCCTCCCCTGCTCATGCTGCCTGTCTCTCTCTCTCTCAGAGATAAATAAATCATTAAAAAAAAAAAAAGTGCCACATTTTAACATGCATAATGTTTCTCTTCTCCATCTCATCACTTACAACTCTGTTATTAAGCACAACGTTTTGTGAAGCCTGTCAAAATACATGTCAGAGGTCTTAGAACTTTGGGAGAGATAAGATTTAGATTAGTGCCCTGGGATGGGAGACTGCAGAAATGGTTCAAGACATATGGAAAGCAAATAAATAGTGAAAATAGTGATTCAATACAAACAGGAATAAAAGACAGAAGTATGAAGATATATCTTAGACCCCAAATTATCTCTAGAAATGTTGGGACTAACTACACTTCCCATGACTTGCAAGATTAGGATTTGAGTGGAATAATTAAATCTTAAAGACAAAATGAGATCCATACACTGGAGAAGACCAACAACTGATGCATTTACCAACAATTTAATATAAGTGGTTGTTACTCCGTAATACCGTTTTAATCCTGTTATGGACTTAATGTGTCTTTCCACTACCACTGCCAAACTTATCTCAAAATACAGAGCTCCAATGTGATGGTATGAAGAAGTAGGGCTTTGGGATGTGATTAAGTCTTGAGGAAGAAGTCCTCAAAACTGAAATTAGGGCCAGACCCTACCACTCCTTCTGACATGTGAGGATACAGGGAGATCACTCTCAATGTACCAGGAAGTTGGCCCCACCAGAACACAAATTTCTTGGCACCTTGATCTTGGACTTCCCAGCCTCCAGATCGGTGACAAATGTTTGTTGTTTAAGTCACCTACTCTATAGTATTTTTGTTAGAGTGGCTAGAACAGACTAAGACAAAGTGCCCCTCTTCTTTTTCTAAACTAGACAGGTATGATTCCTAAACTTAAAAATTATGCAAAATTTCTGATGAAAATAATTTTAGGTTACTGAAGACAAACCATGGTAGAAGTAAACATGCACACATAAAAATGTATGTTTCCAGGATGTATCAATTTTTCAAGAGGAAGAAAAAGTGTAGTGTTATGTTTGCTTGAGGGATTCTTCATCCTCAAGTTTATGAATATGTTACTCTTCTTTCATTTAAACTTCCAAAGATTAGAGATAAGTAAACACTAGCAAGAGATATATATTTTTCATTATACTAAAGTGTAAGTATACCCTTACAAATGAAAATATCTGGGTTTCTGCAAAGTTTCTTGTGTGTTTATAGCTATTTAATATTCAAGATGGTACTGTGAGACTGACAGATGAGAAAACTGTGCTCAGGTACATAGAAGTTTGCCAAGGTCACATTATGTAGTCTTGACACCAACGGGATTGACTTACAAGCATTCTTGGGTTCCATTTCTAGTGCTTTCATTATGTGCTTCCATTATGCCACCGATGAATTGGAAATTAATGACAGGTAAATTTTCAGAAGAAAAAGAAGCTGTCCATAAGGTAAACTAAAAGACAAGAAATTAAAATATAAGTATTAAATAAACACATAAAATATAAAGTACTAAAAGATGTGTGAAAGTAAGATTTTCTTTATCTTTTACCTAGAAATAAGTATTAGCTATAATTTTTGTATTTGTAAAAAAATACAAGCCATGAAGGCCAAAAACTATATTTTTCTTCTTTTCAAATAGCAAAAAGGGAATTCAAAATACCCCATAGAATTTTCATACATTAATAAAAAATAATTTTAATTAGAAAATATATTTTTCACTATAATTTAAATAATATGAAATCACATTTTTAGGAACCATTTGAATTCTATATTATATATTTATAATACAGGAAACATAATAAGATATCTCTATCTTTGTTTTGATTGTCATCTAGTTGAAATTTTTAATATTTGTTTCTATGTAATATAGGACAATATTCTCTAAAACCTATGTGTGCCTTTCAGTATTTCCAGAAATTGTCATTCCTCTGTATGCACCTCATGCTCTAAAGGAACATCTGTCAATTGCAATCTGATTTGAAGAATTTAGAGTACATGCTTTCTTTTTGATTTGTTATATTATAAGGAGGCAGACTGAATTGCACTTGAGTAATAATTTGGAATGAGGCCCTAAATAAGACTATTTTTGAGTTAGCTTATGGCTGTTCCAAAATTCAGATAAAACTGTCCAGTAGAGTGGGTGATAAATTCTCTGGTTTTCTAATCTCAGATAGAATTAGTAAGAGGACCCTTTAGCAATTTATCAACAGTTTCTCTGCATGCACCATGATATCCTTGGTATTGTGGGAAATTGAAAGAACCGTAATACAGAATCCCTGTCCTAAAGAGGTTTATACCTTATGGGAGAAGACAGGTGTTTAAGTATATACACAGCAATGTGAATTAAACCATAGCTCTCTCACAATTCAGGTCATGACAATTTGCCCAGTGATAAAAAGAGATAATAAAATCTAGGAACAGAGAAATTTCTAAAGCATAAAGCATCTTTTATTAAACCCTGCCCCCCACACCAAAACATAAAATAAAATAAAAGATTTTTTGTGTATCCAGGTGAAATCTCTAAAACCACTTCCTAGTACCTAGCATGGCGATTTGCACTTAGGAAGTTTGCTAGGGTTACATCATATCATCACATCTCTGAAATTAGCGATATTAATGACATTCCATTGATAGATCAGCTAGAAGTGCCAAAGCCTTGTTGTTTCTTCAAGTTCCCTCAAACAGCAAGCCAAAACAAGAACCTAGGTAGTTTAGAACTTGGCCATTTGTGCTCATTCTACTGAATCATTCAATGTCCTACCAAACATTTTAATTTAAATGTATAGATGTCATTTGGGGGTGCTTTTTAGAAGTTCTGATAATACCCATACTGGATGTCTCTTTAAAGCCTATTCACATAGCCCTCTTTAGGAACTCTTAAAAGAGGAAGAATTCAATACTATCCTGAGAGATTGCCAAGATTATCTCTGAGAGAAAGCACATGAGCAGAGGAGGGGCAGAGAGACAGGGAAGATCTGAAGCAGACTCTGTGCTCATAGCAGAGAACACAAAGTGGAGCTCAAACTCACAATCTCTGAGATCAGGGCCTAAGCCAAAGTTGGACCTTAAAACTGCTGAGCCATTCAGGTGCCCCTATCGTTTGGTTTTTAAAAAGTTATGAGAGGGTCTATGGAACCCAGAGAGGTTTCCAGATTTGTGTCCCATCCTTTTTTCTATGCTGTCTGGAAAAAAGTCACTTTCCAGAGAAGTAAGATGTAATCTCAATGAGGTTGTGTTTTTGCTTGATGATATATTTAAGCAGAACATGGTAACATGCATTATTATGTGTTAAAATTAATGAAGGGAGGAAACATACAGAAGCTTTGTTGTCTATTGCCTATCTCCTGCATCCTTGGGCACCCTAAGGTCAGCACGAGTCTGGCCTCAACCCCTCCTCCCTGCCTGCCTGCCCATCTGTATACTTCCCTTCATTCTCCTCCTTCCTTCTTTTTCTTTTCCTTTCACTCTCTTTTTCACTTCCTCACTCAGTTTTCTCTTATTCTTTCTTTTCTGTGTAGCTTCCATCTCATTCTCTCTCTCTCTCTATCTCCATTCTCTCTGTCTTTTGCTCTCTTTTCTTTTACCCTTTCTCTTTCTCCCCACCTTATTCCCCTTTTAAAGGAAAGTATCTCTCTCCCCTTCTCCCTCTCTTTTTGAGTCTGCATAGTAAAAAATATTCTCTCCCAAACCATTAATTCCTCCACTATTCCTATTTGTTCCTTGGACCACTTTTTAAATGTATTTATTTTTTTGTTTATTCATAGTCCTGAGCTTAACATATGACAAAGCAAGTATTGTAAATCAATAATGAAGGGAAAGAACATCAGCACCTGTTAAAAAAAAGTATTTGGAAATAATCAAGTTATGTTTTCAGCTCTGTAATGGCCACTTGCCTCTTGGTTGTCTCCCCAGCCCCCAATTTTTCCTCTTCCCTGGTAACGGTCCCTCCCCAAGATTCTTTGATATAAAAACTCAGACCCTCAGAGAATGGCCTGCTTGGGCCACTTTTACGTGTTCCTGTGGGTGAATATTTGATGGAAACAGCTGCATTCAAAAGAAAAGTTTCTGACAAGGCACGTATGAAAAAAAATTTACAGCAATCACTTTCACAACTCTGGTTAAGCCAAAATTTGTTTGTGTTACTGATTGTTCTATAGTAAAAACTGCCATCAATGAACAATGCTTTCCATTCTTAGCACATTTAGAAATTATGTAAATTAAAAGAGGAGACAAGAATATTCTGATGCGCTTGAGTATATCTCTGTGTAATGACCACAGTTGTCCCATTTATCTCTTCAAACTGTCAGTATCAGAGGCTTCCAATGGAGAGCCCAGATTAAAAAGGCAAATGAATCATAAATAAGCTTGCTCATCCTTTCTGCAGATGACTGTCTAGCTTTTTGCTTTAGCCTTATTTGAAATATACATGTCTGGTGGAAGCTAATATGGGCCTTGGAAGAGATAATGAATAGGGAATGCATCCATTCATAATGGTAAGAAAGACTTTAAGTGTTGAGGCTTTTAAATTTCATTTGGGGTCTGACATGTAGAATTATCTGTATTTGGATTTAAAGCTATCAAAATATCCATGAAAATGGCAATGGAAAAAAGATAATGGCTTGAAATGCAAATATGTTCTTCAAGTCAAGATTTAAATGTTTCTTACATGGCATCAAATTTTATCCATTGTAAATAAAACTATATTTTTGTTACTAGTTTAATCTTGTCAAAGTTATATCATTAAATAGATCATTAAACAGATAAATATGGTGAGGTCTATTATGTGGCAGACAGTGTTGACTGCCTACCAACAGCTATCGTATTTCTCTGATATCCCTGTCTTTAAATGTTTGCATGTAATTCCTGAGATGCTAAAGCTAGATCAGGACTGTCATAGATGACAGTTTATGTAACATAGTGGCAAAAGAGAAAGCTTTAGCAACCTTGATGAGCTTCTGAATTAACTTTAGAATTGTTCACTCTGAATTTTAGTTGGGCAAGACCAGAAACTAGAAGACCCTTGTTAGAGATGTTGGTTTTTCTAATTTACTGTGATTGTCATATTCTTGTGGTCCCAAAAAGTAGTTTTATTTTTGCAGCAGAAAATGAAACAAATGGTTGTATTTTGACAGCTTGTGTAGCCGTGACTTTTGATGACATATGTCACATTCATTTTGAATGATGTCTCAGACCTTTGTTGTTATGCAGAAAATTATAGAACAATCCTAACTTCTCTGAGATACTGGCATAATCAAGACCCTGTTGCCTATACCAATGCCCTCCATAACCCATCTTCCTATGAACTTCTACTCCTTCCCTAACTCACTTTTCCTGATTTTTCACTCCTAGTTTCTCAAAGGGCTTTCCAAATAAACTACTCCACCAATGTCCTTATATCAGACTTTGCTCTTAGGTAGATCCCTTACTAATACACCTACTGTCAAATACATCTAGTATCATAATTTTAGGAATTTAAATTGTATAGATTTCAAAATGGTTAAAAATATTCAAACTAGAAAAGTTTTGATTTTGCTCAATTAAATCAACTCGCTGTAGATTAATTGCTGTTAAGGTCTACAATTTTTTTTCTTTTTTCTTTCTTTTCTTTTTTTTTTTTTTTTTGAGTATGAACCAGGGAGGGGCAGAGATACAGGGGAAGAGATAGTTTTAAGTAGGCTCCATCCCAGCACCAAGCCCAACCTCAGGACCATAAGATTATGACCTGAGCAGAAATTAAGAGTCAGTGTCTGGGGCACCTGGATGGCTCAGCTGGTTGGGCATCCAACTTCTGCTCAGGTCCTGATCTCATGACTCCTGAGTCCTAGGTCTGTGTCAGGCTCTGTACACATAGCTTAGAGCCTGAAGCCTGCTTTGAATTCCATGTTTCCCTCCCTCCCTTCTCTCTCGCTCTCTCTCTGCCTCTCCCCCCACTCATACTCTGTCTCTCTCTCTCCTTCAAAAATAAAAAATAAATGTTAAAGATAAAAAAAAAGTCAGTCACTTAATCAGCTGAGACACCCAGTTGCCCCAAGGTCTACAAATCTTAGACCTGGTGAAGGATGATGGGTGTGACTAGGGTGGAAACCAGTGCAAAGTAAAAGCTGATGCTTAGGTAAAGATCACCACTGGGCGTAAAATTAGATCTCAGAAATCTGAATCTCAAGCATAAGTAATTGAAAACCTGGTGAGAGTTCTCCTGCATAACTCAAAGATAAATGTTTTAGTTTAGCCATGATTTTGAGTCTGAATTTATTTCCTACATTCTGCTCATTGCATTCATATCAACAACCTTCCTACTTCATGGCCCCCTCCCACACCTTATGGAAAATTTTCTGTATGGAGTATTATATCATCCTAGCTTAGTTTAACTGGCTATTGTCATATGGTATATGTAATTAGTATATATGGACACAATAAAAGCCTTGAAAGCATGATAGAAAATTTCAGTAGGACATAGTTTAGTTGATTTTATATTTTAAATGTTTTTTCTGTATCAGTAATGGGTAAAAAAAGATATATAATATAAAAATGAATAGGCATTAAAGTCAAAATATTATACATTTTTATCAACTCTAATTTTATAGATATAATTTAGACCTTGAATATGTAAGAGACATGCAACCAATTCCAGGGAAATACCTGTGGTCATAATACACTCTTCTCCCTCATGGTAACTTTTCATAGTGTCACCAAAACTTTAGTCTATTTGTACTCTATACTAAAATCGTATGTTTACTAGAGGTAGGTGCAATGTCTGATTTATCTTTGCTGCACTCACTGTATATTGCCATAGTGCTTTACATAAATACTTTACACTTCACCTCCCCCTCACACACACTGTCCTGAATTTTAGAATCATGTTACCAACTGCCTACTTTACATCTGCACTTGGATGCCTCATGGCAATTCAAGCTAACCATGCCCATATCCAAACCCTTGATTTTACCCTGAACAAAATGTATTCTTTCCATTTTACTTCCATTTTAGTAAATGTAAATGCCATATATTGGTGCTCAGACCAAAGGATTGGGCATTCATCTTTGGCAACTGTTTCATCACATTACACATCTAATCTATTAAAAGAAAACTCACTCTATTAGCTTTACTTTCACACTTGATCTAAAATTTGACCACTTTTACCATCTCTCTACACTTTAAATATCCTATCCAAATCATCTTCATGTCTCACTGTATTATTACAGTTGCTTCCTTATTGACTCCCTTCTTCCCACATTCTTCTTCCCTTACTTGTATATTCCCTTTTAAAAATAAAAAAATATTTTTATTTATTTCTAGGAGAGAGAGAGAGAGCGTGAGCAGGGGAGGGCTAGAGAGTGAGGGAGACACAGACTCCGAAATAGGCTCCAGGCTCTGAGCTGGCAGTCAGCACAGAGCCCGACGCGGGGCTCGAACCCACGAACCAAGAGATCATGACCTAAGCGAAAGTCGGACGCTTAACCGACTAAGCCACCCAGGCGCCCCCCCTTACTTGTATATTCCTAACTCAACTGTCAGAGCCTCTCGGCTCACAGAGTCAGTTTACCATGTCCTTAGTGATCTGGACCTCTATTCTTTTATCTCACCTCCTGGTATTCTCTCCCTTGTCTACTCTGCTTTAGGGACATTTCCTCTTTACTGTGCTTTGAATCTGCCAAGGATTTTTCATCTTAGGACTGTTACACTTATCATTCCTTCTGTCTGATATGGTCTAACTTTAAATATCCCATGGCTTATTTCCTATATTAGTTTTCTAGAGATGCCATGACAAAATACCACAGATGTAAATAATAGAAATTTATTTTCTGACGGCTCTGTGGGCTGGATATCCAAGATCTAGGCTTCAATATGGTTGACTTCTCCTGAGGACTCTCTCCTTGGCTTGTAGATAGCTGCCATCTTACTATGTCCTCACATGGCTTATGTTTTCCTGATGTTTCTTCTTCTTCTTCTTCTCCTTCTTCTTCTTCTTCTTCTTCTTCTTCTTCTTCTTCTTCTTCTTCTTCTTCTTCTAAGACATCATTCCTATTGGAATAAAGCCTCATCTTTATGGCTTCATGTAACCTTAATTAGTCCCGTAAGGGCCTTATCTCCAAATATAGTCAATAGGGATTAGGACTTCATCCAATGAATTTTGGGAGAACATAATTCAGTTTATAACATCTTCTCATTCTCCTCATGCCTCACTTTACTAGTGAGGGCTTTTCTGATCAGCTTTTGAAAATTGCATTCCACTCACCATCACCTTTTTGTCCACTTCTGTCTTTTCTTCATTCTTCTTTATAGAAATTGTTACCACTAACACATGATAAATTTAGTGTGTTTTAGCTATCTCTCCTAATAGGATATAATGTTTCCGTGAGATAAAGGACTTTTTCTTTTTTTATTCCTGGTGGTTTTATTCTTATCACTGAGATTTGGGCCTGGGATAGAGTAGTTTTTCCTATACATAATTGTTTTAAAAAATTAACAAATTATTTTAATAGGCAGCATAAAGTGAGATATCAGTAAGGATTCCAGTAAGAAATACATGGGAAGTTCAAAAAGTTTAATTAAAGTGAAACTAATAGAAGAACTACTTAGATTAGGAAAGACTGAGTTAAACAAACAAACAAACAAATAATAGTGAGGCACCAAGGACCTATCCACGGTAGAGAATCTCTCTCCCTAGGCCTGAAGGACCAAAAAGAAAGGCAGTTATAACTGGAGTCAAGGAAAAGAGTCAGTTTAATGGATCCATGACTACAGGGAATGGAGACTTTGCCAGCCACAGTGAAACATGGAGAGTGAGGGAAAACAAATAGATTAGTCTCCGTTTCCTCTCCAATCTCTCTTTGGCAACATCCACTAGCCTAAATAAATTGGACACTGGAGAGCAAGGTGGTATATATGATGCAGTGTATAGAGGTCAGCTTCCTGAAGGACCAAGCAGAACAGAAAGTGAAAAAAGGGATCTGCTTAGAGAGGAGGAAGGGGGGGAAATGGAAACTAGACAACACAAAGAGAATATTTTTGAAGTTATTAATGTCTTTCTAGTTTTCATTTTGTCTACATGTCCTCCCCAGTAATCCTGAGATAACTTCTACTACCAGAGGTGGCCCAGGTAGGGGGATATGGAGGCTGTAGAGAATTATTACTGGTAAAATTCAAAGAGTAATAAAGGTTACTCTTCAGCTACTGGAATTCACAAAAATTATTTTATATAGCAAGACAGAAGAGATTGTAATCTAGGAGTTGAGAAGAGATCAAGGATTTTCTACATTTTTCTCAACATAATCAAGAACCAGTCCTGGTCATAATGTCTTACATCATATAAATAGGAGCCCTGTTTTGCCTATAACCAGGTCATGAGGCTAGCACCCTAGAATTGTGGGATGAACGAATAAGGGATAAGAATCCCATCCTGAAGAAGGTGACTTGAGTTTGTTTAAGTGGAAGGGACCCTGAAGACGAGGAGCTTTTCCTTTATTTAATATGGAGCACTGGGAAAGAATATTGCTGCACCAAGGGGACTAGTAGTATGGATCATTGTTAAGTGGAAAGAGAGCCTCTGTTTCACTTTCTTACATTCCCAGATAGAGCGGATGCATCCATTTTCTTTTAGGAGTGATGGTTGCATGGGACATAGTTCAAAATCTGGATTAGAAGGTTAACAGAATAGGGGCTCACACGAGGGGCAAGGTGGACCCTTTAGGCAAGGGCTGAAGAGTAGAGCACCTACACTGGGGCTAGACCTGGACCAAGGGAGAGCAGCAATAAAAGTTAAGATGGAGTTGGATCAGGGACACCTGGGTGGCTCAGTTGGTTGGGCGGCCGACTTCAGCTCCGTCATGATCTCACGGTCCGGGGGTTAGAGCCCCGTGTCAGGCTCTGTGCTGCCCGCTCCGAACCTGGAGCCTGCTTTGGATTCTGTGATTCCCTCTCTCTCTGCCCCTCCCCCACTCAAGCTCTGTCTCTCTCTGTCTCAAAAGTAAAATAAGCATTAAAAAAAAATAAAAGATGGAGTAGGATCAGCCAGAGCCCCACCCTGACCAATCTGAAACTGCATATCACATCATTTAGATGTACCCAGGGTACCAATAGAGTACCCAGGGATGGGACTGCTTGAAGGGTCATCAGTCCAGAAAATAGCACAACACACTGAAGACAGCTTTAAGACCCTGTTCATGGGATGGTATGTGCACAGTAAGCCCCCTCATACTAGCAGATGCTACCTTAAAGTGTAGCTCGGGCAAAGGAGGAGAACTGAACACTGGCTATGTATCTCAAAGAAACTAATCTACTAATTATAAAATTATAAAATCTCCTAATTAAAACCTCAAGTTATAAAATTAAACTCAAGAAAATGAACTTTGATTCCTTTTTACCTGCTTTACCCAGTGCTGGCATGAAAGAACTATCCATGAGGCTGACATGTCACTATTAGAGAATAAAGAACTACATTTTTCTGCAAATTTATGTGTACTGTGCATAACTGTAGTTCCAGAAAAACTAGAAATCCTATTCCAGGAAAACTAATGTTACCAATTGCATATGTGTTTTGAAGTATAAGCATGTTTAACCTTGTTTAGGCTCAACTATGCATGAAATTTACTCTTGGTTCTGTCAGATCATTGATTTGACATTGATCTGATTTGATTATACGTAGATAGATGATATCAGCTCTAATATTGAGGAAGTAGACAATGCAAAGTAATTAGTCACAAAGCTCTTTTGTAAGCCTCCAATATAATGAACTCTGGGCAAATTAGCCCGTAAGCATATCTCCCATTTTAATTTGATTTCTGAGCTCCAGAATTAGGAGAGCCATCAGTAAGATCCGTTGTTATTTTGCCCAATATAATTAGAGGGTCAGCAATTTGATCTTCCCTTGATGACAAAACAATTATCTATGGCATCCCCTTTCCCATTTAGGAAAAATAAAAGCCTGTGCTTACTTAGGTTTCTTTTCTAATTAAGTAGAGTTAGTCCTTGTTTTCACAGGGATGGAATGAGCAAAGCATAAATGTCAGAACTGAAGCTCAGCGTGAGTATAAAGAACATCCCAGGCAGGAGAATTCATAACCAGAGCCCTCACCTTATTACAGTCCTGTCCCTGACTGTGTAAACTATCAGGCTTTTCTTTTCCTCCCGGGGAGTATAGTCATGGCTCTCCCCTCCCACCTGCCCTCTGTGTGCATGTGAATTCCCTGCTATTCAGTTGTTTATCTGGTCATTTCACAATTCTGAATTCCCTCTTCCTAGAGTTGTGAGTTTTTCAATGGTATTCTATTTGCTAACTTCTTTGGCAAACTATAAAAAAATAGAAATCAATGCAAAATGTTATAGCAATTTTAAAATGTATGGGTTGTAGATCTGTGTTTGCTGTTTGGATTTTTTTGTTTTTGTTTTCTTTTGTTTTTACCAGAGCCAAAGTTTGAAATTCTTTCAATTCCCTCGGTAAACCATTCCAATTTCTTACATCTGTTAATGATGCAGTTCTCTTAAAAAACTATGTGGTATAGGAGACATTCTGTTAGACCCATTTCCCACCTATTAGCAATCAGTATTCAATAGTGTGGCCCATAACTCAGGTGACAGTTCTTAAAGATTCTTTACATTTACCGTGTGAAGGTCCTTTGCCTTTTGTTCTCATTTATACTTTTTGTTTTTCTCCAACGTATAAAAGTAAAAGAATTGGCTATATATGAAATGGCTGAATCTTTACTTCTATTATTAAATAGGCAATGTTCCAAATTACTCTTTTTCAAATGGTCTCTAATGACATTGGCCAGTGATAGCAACCTGAATACTCCAGAGAAAATGGGACCAAAACCCACAATGAGCCCTATAGACTATAACAGGAAAGAGAGAGAGACGGTTTTTAATGCACAGAATTCTCAACTTTAAAGCATAATGAACTCCTATAAAGCTCTGCTTGCATGGTGAAAATTGTCAAGTACCTGAATCTTCCCTTTCAGTCTTAATTTACTTGTCTTAGGTGTAGGATTAACGACTCTGATTCTTGACTTTTGGCCTCCAGAACTTCAAGAAGGTACACCTGGTACCTGTTTTAGGGCTTGTGAATTTACCAATTCTTACTAAAACGAAGTTCCTAGAGCCAGAGTTCTTAAGTGTTAGAAAAGCATGGGTGCAGATATCTGCTGTGGCAAATTTAGTTGTGTAACTTTGAGCAAATTGCTAAACCCTGCTTACTTTGTTTTTATCTGAATAGCAGGAACCATCATACCAACTTCATAAAATAGTTTTGAGGATTAGTGAAATAGTAAAGAAGTTTAAGCACTTAGCATGGTGCCTAGCAAATGATGAAAGCTTAATAAATGATAATTGTTTTGTTTCCTTAGTTTTAGTATTATTCCTAATTTTCATCTGGAGATGAGATTCTCTCTGGAATTTCTTTTCTCTCCAACAATTGTTTAAAGCATATTGACAAGCCATAATTGAAAGGCTGTTTTCCCTTGCCTTGATCAAATAGGTAGGTCTAGGAAGCCCTCCTGTAACCATGGCTCCTTTCTGGTCACTAGGTTACCTAGAAAGACATACTAGAGCCTTGCTGAATGAGCAGCACATCCCCTCTTCACATATATCGGGTTTCCCACAAAGTGCCTGTTTTGAGCTTTCAGAAGAGAGTTAGAAATGATTCATCTGTCCTATATCCATTGAGGTGTTGAAACCCTGAGATAATTGTAAAATGTAGTTGAAAATTCTTTAACCCTCCTCCCATTGATAGATAGCATTTATATTCTTTCCCCTTTATCTGTACAGACTTGTGACTGTTTTAACCAATAGAGTACAGCAGTTCTGACTCCAGGTGACTTCTAAGGCTGGCAGATATAAAGCCATGACACTTTTGCTCTTTTTCATGGAGTCCTGAGCTACCTTATGAAAAGTTCAACTACAGTGAGGCAGCCATGCTGTGAGGAAGTCCAAAGAACATGGAAGGGGCATTTGTAGCTCCAGGGGATGGTTTCAGTTAAGCTTAGCATGGCAGTCCTCCCCACCCAGGAACCAGGTACCTGAATAAGCCTCCAGCTGAGTGTAGCCACACCCCCACCCCAGTCATTCAAATTCAGCTGAGTCTTTCCAGCTGAAGTCCCAGACATTGTGAAACAGAGTCAAACCATCAGTTGTGCCTTGTCCAATTTCCTGACCCACAGATTCTATGAGTATAATAAAATGGTTGCTGTTTTACGTCATTAACTTATGCAGTATCTTGTCATGCAGCAATTTATAACGAACAGTCTCAGAATTTTAGCAGATCTGCTGGGGCAGAGATGTGACTGAGTAATGATCAGTTAAGACTTTTCCAAAGAAAACTATTCAGATGAAGACAAAAAGGGCTAGTAGTAGAGAGTGGGGTCAAAAAAACTGCTTTGGGGGAACCTGTCATATAGTAATACATAGGGTTAGAGAAATTAGCTTCAAGAAAGTCTAGAAGCAGGTTTTGAGGACTAGTACAAGGGCAGAATTCCAGTCTCCTAAAGAGGAGGATCTGAAGGAAGATACTAAATAGAAGAACAACACACAGATTTAAACATAATAATCCAAGTGGTCAATTACTGCGGAACCAGCAAAAATATGGATTAGATTCTGAACTACATCAGTTAGAGATAATCTGTACTTTACTGATTATTGCTAGATTTCTTAATTACATTCATGGTGCTTTATCTGTAAGGCCTGGAGGTTTGAGATGCACTAAGATATTTTAAACACACTAGTGTGTTCTGAGAAAGTAATTGTTTTTTCATGTTTAACATGTATCTCTACCAATAACTTCAGTTTTAAAATGTAAAAACAAAATAAAAATTTCTCTTTTACAAAATATTCATATACACCTTCAAAAACAAGATCTATACATTGCCATCAGCCTCAGACCTATAATGGCATTTGACATGTGACAAAATAACCCCATTTGGAAATGGTGGCAATCAAGAGTAGAAAACCTTTTTATTTTAACTGAACTTTTTAACTTGAAAATTTTTCAAAGAGACCAAGCCTGGAGCCAATTTAGGATTCTGTCTCTCTCTCTCTCTCTCTCTCTGCCCCTCCCCTGCTCACATCCTGTCTCTTTCTCCTTCAAAAATAAACATTAAAAATTTTTTTTAAAAGAATGTGATAGTTCGCAGTTCTCAGGGAATTATTTAGTGTTCTTCAGTTCTGTTCCATATTTGCCTATTTCTGCTTCCACATTTTGCTGGTGAACCTCTAGACTATTATTGGGCAACATTTAGCCGCTCACTAACATCTCTGTGGTAAAGATTAGCCTCCAGATGCAACTCTTTTTCTTGCACCACCTGCAGGAAGCACACACCCAACAGTGGAAACTTGGGGAATATTACCCACACTCTTCAACTATAAAGAGGCATAAAAATGTAGGCTAGAATCCATTCTGTAGCCTGTCTATTCTTTGAGTCATGGCTGACCCACCCAGGAATTGCAGAGATTGTGAAATGAAAGGCCCTTCATATACTCCCTGCCTTAAACCCTAGTCTTCTGTCAATTTTTTATCATAATTCTGCATGAGGGCTTACACATTTGCAAACCATTCGATTTTTGACTGATGGATTGATTTTCATTTTATTGAGGTATAATTGGCATATAAAATTATTAAGGTGTTTACAGCATATTTTATAAACTGCTTGGAGAAGATTTGTTCTACATCTCCAGAATAAAGGAGGTGTAAACTAAAGTTCATTTGATGGCCAGGCTTTGCAGCTTTCCTGTTTCATGGAAGTGAGGGCTATGGTTCCTACCTGGGCAGCTTCCGCAGAAGAAAGTTCACGGATAATTTTGAAGCATTGTTACAGATAACATCTGTATCTGAGGCTACCAGGAAAAAGCTTTTGAGTATATATTTGAAGTACTATGGAAGTGCATCCTACTGAGAAATTTGGGTTCTCTTTGTTGCCTAAACATGTAATGGAAGGCACAGAATTAATCTTCATATGCTCCTGATTTGGTTTCTTAGAGTTGGCATTGTAAAGTACCACAAACAGGGCAGCTTAAAACAATAAAAATGTACCTTCTCAAAGTTCTGGAGGCCAAAAGTCAAGAATCAGAGTGGGAGTGGGGATGTATTCCCTCATGGACCATGCAGGTAGAATCCTTGTTGGCCTCTTGCCAGCCTCTGGTAGTTTTCTCTCAGCTCCTGGAGTTTAAAGGTCTGCAGCTATCAGTCTGTGCCCCCGGGTGGTCCCATGATATTCCTCCCTTGTGTGTGTGTGTATCCCTGTGTCTTCTCTTTGTTCATAATAAGGACATCAGTCTTCCTGATTAGAGGCCCTTCCTGCACCAGCATCACTCATCTTAATGACTTACATCTGCAATGATCCTATTTCTAACTAAAGTCACATTCTGAGGTACTGCAGGTTAGGATCCAACAGAACTTTTGAGAGTATATAATTCCACCCATAGTGCTCTTCTATGAGTAATTCTTAGTTTCATTTTAGTATTCAGTTTTGGATCATATTTTCTTCCCATTTCCTAAATTGCAACAGTTAGAGCAAATTATAGACAGGCACACTTATGTATGGTCTAGTATTTCCAAAAAATGTATAATGATTTTAAAATCTAGCTGTCTCAGAAGCTCCTTTCCTGCACCCTTCCTTTTTATTTTTATTTTTTATTTTTCTTCTTTCTTTGTCCTTTATAAAAGGGCAAACGATGCAAGAATACATCCCTAAATGATTGAATTTATCTGCAAATTGCTTCCAGGTGCTCATAGCACTTTCTCCCCATCTTCAGTTGAAAGACAAAAAAAAAAAAAAGATAGATTCAGTGTCACCAAAGAACAAAATCATGAGGAATTTAAATGGTTTTGGTTTTTGCCTTATTTTCCTTCTGAAATATTTCTTGTTTATACTTCTCCTGTTTACATTTACTTATACTTACCACTTTATACCACTGGCATATTGTGAGACTTTTGTTCATTCTTGATTTTCCAGTTGCCCACATAGCACATGGCTCACAAAAGGCACTAAATAAGTGTTGATTGACTTTAATGCAGAGTTTTCAAGTGCTTTAATTCATTCGAGAGTCCCTAAAGTGTCACAACTTGAAAAGGATGTATTGGTAAGGAACAGGCCAGAACAGATTCGTCATAAATATGTAAAAGAAACAAAAGTTCTGAGGAACTCTGTTTATATTCTGTTTTTTTTATTGTTGATATAAATGGCACCTTGAAGGAGTTTGAAATGAATTATACTCTGTTATAAACTCAATGTATGATTTTTAATTTACTTGGCATTTCTCCACCTCCGTGAAAAGGTAAGAAAAAAAAGCTACAGTTAACAACTACATACATTTGCCTAGACTCACCAAATATTGACATTTGTTAACAATTGTTTATATCTGCTCTTTCTTCCTACCTCTCCCTCCCCCTCTCAGTTATTTGAAGGAAAACCCAAAATACTTTAGCAAACATCTCATTAGAATAAGGGCATTTGCTGCAGCAGCCAGTGAAAAGTAACATTAATTCAAAAAACCATCTAATATACAGTCTATATTTAGTTTGCACCAAAATTTCATTTATCATTATTTTATGTTGTTTATTTATTTATTTATTTATTTATTTATTTATTTTTAATATTTTTATTTATTTCTAGGAGAGAGAGAGACAGCGTGAGCAGGGGAGGGTCACAGAGAGAGAGGGAGTTACAGACTCTGAAATTGGCTCCAGGCTCTGAGCTGGCAGTCAGCACAGAGGCCGACGCGGGGTCGAACCCACGAACCGCGAGATCATGACCTAAGTGAAAGTCGGACACTCAACCGACTAAGCCACCCAGGCGCCCCTGTTTATTTATTTTTAAATGTTTATTTACTTATTTATGAGAGAGGGAAAGAGAGAGAGAGAGAGAGAGAGCGACAGAGCATGAGCAGGGGAGGGACAGAGATAGAGGGAGACAGAATTCCAAGCAGGCTTCATGCCCTCAACATAGAGCCCAGTGAGGGGCTCAAACTCAGGATCTGTGAGATCATGATGTGAGCCGAAACCAAGAGTCAGATGTTTAACTGACTGAGCCACTCATGGACCCCTAAATTTATCATTATTTTAAAGTTGAAGATCCAGTAAAAATTTATATATTTAATATGTGTGCTTCATTAGCTATTTTCACTCTAAGCCAGCCCTGCTATCTGCTTTTTATTTTATGTGGCATATACTTTTTCATGGAGTTTATGCCACATGGCCTGCAGAACATCCTACATTCTATTTGTATCCATTTGTTTTATCATTTCTAGATTCATATTAAACACTCCAGGAAGGAATAGTAAAAAAGTGATGTTTGTATGTTTTATTGCATCATTTCTGGAGGTGTGTAACATCCCGTTTCATAATATTCATGGTGTTGAATTTGATTATTATTTATTGATTGATTAACTGTAAAACATAGTCTTTTTTTTTTTTTGTCCTTTTTGGAAGGTAGTATGTGAAAATTCAATTCCTCTGAAATTTTTCATCAAATGGTTTTAGCATCTTTAAAACAATTTTTAAACTTTTTAAGTTTTGTCTTTGTTTTGAGAGAGAGAGAGTGAGAGAAAGAGAGAGAGAAGAAATGGGGGAGGAGCAAAGAGAGAAGGAGAGAGGGAGAATTCTAAGCGGGCTCTGCACTGTTAGCACAGAATCCCATGTGGGGCTCAAATTCAGAAACCGTGAGATCGCGACCTGAGCTGAAATCAAGAGTGGGAAGCTTAACTGACCGAGCCACCCAGGTGCCCGGTTTTACCATCTTTTGATGACCCTCACCTGAATTAATTATTACATTGGGATTATGAAATGATATTTTTCTAATTCTATCATTTCTTCTACACATATTAGCTAGAATTTTCCTATGAAGGAGAGTGTCTCTCCTTCTCTATTATTATCATTATTCATTTTTTTGAGAGAGAGAGAGAGAGAGTGAGTGCACACAAGCAAGGGGCAGTGGAGGGAAAAAGAGACACAGAGAGAGAGAGAGAGAGAGAGAGAGAGAGAGAGAGAGAGCGCATCTCAAGCGGGCTCCATGATCAGCATAGAACCTGATATGGGGCTAGATCCCACGACCCTGGAATCATGACCTGAACAGAAACCAAGAGTCTGACACTTAACTGACTGAGACACCCAGATAACCCTATTATTAGTTTTAGTCTCACCATAGGTATAATTTGTTTTTAATTCCATGTGTTATAATCTGTTTCTCCTATTATTCAATATTCATTTCTTCTCTTTTTTTTTTAATGTGTTATTCATTTCTGAGAGAGAGAGACAGCGTAAGCAGGGGGAGGGTCAGAGAGAGAGACACAGAATCTGAAGCAGGCTTCAGGCTCTGAGCTAGCTGTCAGCACAGAGCCCAATGCGGGGCTCGAACCCACGAACCGTGAGATCATGACCTGAGCCGAAGTCAGACACTTAACCAACTGAGCCACCCAGGTGCCCCTGTTCAATATTCATTTTAATGTTCAGATTGTCTCATCTTTGGCTTTCAGAAGTCCCATCACACTCAGCTCCTGTGTTCTTGTTTTCAGGCACAAATTGTTCTAAGTTCATTTTATACTTTCTCTGCTTAAATTCGGAACCATTCATTTCTCCAAGGAACCTGGTTTCTTTCATTAGGGAATGGTATTTAGGAACCAATATCTGAGGCCTAGACATCCTTTGGATATTGAAGTGCCATTATTTCTAAGCCCTTTGAGTGGATACAGCTAGAAAAATAGTTTTACAAAATACAAAGCTGTACGAAGATCTCCTGTTCTCAACCATCCCCACAGCATTCATTCTCACCCTCTCTACTTCTCATCTGCATTTCCCTTCTTAATCAGTGAAAATTCTGGTTTCCAAAAACAGTAGTGTACATAATCATTTGCTTTATTCCAGAATATAGTCAAAGTAATTTGGAATCATACCACCAATGCCTTTTCCAACAACAAACCTATAAATAAATCTGAGGACTTTGGGTTTTTAAGGATCTTTCTGTCCTTAGGATATATTCCTTGAGGAGAGTGTTAAAAAGTAATGTGGGGGTTTCAGGGTGTCTCCGTTGATTAAGCCTCTGACTCTTGATTTTATCTCTTGGTCATGGGATTGAGCCCTGTGTCTGTCTCTGTGGTGAGTGTGGAGCCTGCTTGAGATGGTCTCTCTCCTTCTCCCTCTGCCCCTCCCCTGTTTGTGTTCTTTCTTTCTTTCTTTCTCTCTTTCAAATAAATAAATAAACATTTTTTTAAAGTTAT
This sequence comes from Hyaena hyaena, assembly GCF_003009895.1. Classification (NCBI taxonomy): domain Eukaryota; kingdom Metazoa; phylum Chordata; class Mammalia; order Carnivora; family Hyaenidae; genus Hyaena; species Hyaena hyaena. The sequence goes on from NW_024081605.1 coordinate 459,273, forward strand.
ATGCAATAATTATTTGCCCTGTGTCTTCATGCTTTTAATTTGAAATAATATTTCTATTTATTATTTTTATTTTTTGTCAATTTGAAGGGTTGCTTTTTCACCCTATTTTATTTTGTATTTTAAATATGAAAAAGATGGACATGTGTTAAAACCCAAACCATTTAAAAAATATACTTGGAAAATTCAGACTACCATTCCTATTCTCTCACCTATGCCATCCAACCTGTGTAAGTAACATTTTTCATCGATTTCTGTTTTCTCTTTTCTCTTTCTTTCCTTTTTGCAAAAATAAACATGAACTTGACACACACACACAACACACTAACACACACATTCTTATTTCCTCTTCCATCTCACACAAAAAGTAGCCTACTATATACATTCTTTCATACCTTTCCTTTTTCATTTGACCGTTCATGCTGAAAAATAATGTCAATTTGTAGAGGTCTTCCTCATTTTGATTAAGCTACATGATGCTACATTATGGGAAAGCATCACTGATTTTTCATCCCAGTCTCTTATGAATGACATGTATGTGGTTTCCATTGTTTCACTTTTCCACATAATTCCAGAATAAATAAGCGTGTGCATATATTGTTTCATGTTGGTGGGACTGTAGCTTGACAATTTCCCTCTCAAGTGTGGGACATTATCTTCCTAATTCTTATAAGTGCAATTCTCATGAGATACTCATGCTTGTAATTTTGACAGAAATTTCATAAAACTCCCCTCCATAGTGGTTACATCATTTTCCTGTTTGACAAGCAAAATCATATAGTGACTATTTTTCAGAGATTTATCTAAGAAGTTTATTGTTATCATATAAAATTTCTGTTAAGTGTCACCGTGAAAAAGATCTTTCTAAAATTTTATTTTCCATTTATTCTACTATAAAGTAAATTTGATGATCTTTTCACATGTTTAAGGGATCTTTGTCTACATTTTTCTTTGTCTACATCTTTTCTTGACAGATACCTTAATTTTTTTCTTACCTTTTTCTTTGAGATAATTTTATATTGCAGAAAAGTTCCAAAGTAATACAGTGGAATCCATCACCCAGTTCCCCCTAGTGTTAATATCTTACATAATCATAGTACAACTATCAAAACCAGTCAACACATTTTTTGACTGCACATCATATTCAAATTTTATGAGTTTTTCCCATAATGTCTTTTTTCTGTTCCAGGATCCTGGATATATCTGTTTGGTTTTGAGAACCATCTATACATTAGGGATATTGATTCTTTTTCTGGGATTGAAATTGCCAGTATATTCTCCCAGTTTGTCATTTGTTTGTTCCCTCTCTCTGGGGCATCCTTCTTTCTTTCACCTGATTTCTCTTATGTATGTCTGGCATTTGTAACCTAGTTACATTCTTATAATTCTATCTCTTATAAACCATCTCAGAGTTTCCCTCATAGCATTTATCAATAGTCAGACTTTTTAAAATGTTTATTTATTTATTTTGGGAGAGAGCAGGAGAGACAGTGTTCGCGCACGCGCGCACGCACACACACACGCACAGGCGCGTGAGCAGGGGATAGGCAGAGAGAGAGAATTCCAAGCAGGCTTTACATTGTCAGCTGTGGAACCCAAAGCGGGGCTCGAACTCACAAACCACAGGATCATGATCTGAGCAGAAATCAAGAGTCAGACACTTAACCAACCGACTGAGACAGCCATCCAGGCGACCCCAATAGTCAGACTACTATGTTTGTTTATTTACTTGTTTTGTCTTACTTCTCATTCAAGTCTGAAAGCCTTGAATGTAGGAGGTGTATTTAGTCACCACTCTACAAACAACTCCTGGAAGAGTATCTGCCACATCCTAAGTTTTTACCATTGTCAGTTGAGTTCATTAAGTAAATCATCAAGAAATTGTGAAATAGAAGGAATCATTAAAGAAGTAAGACTGTTTAGTTTAATTGTTTAATGTTTATTTATTTTTGAGAGAAAGTGTGAGTGGGGGAGGGGCAGAGAGAAAGGGAGAGAAGGAATCCAAAGCAGGCTCTGCACTTTCAGCACAGAGCCCGATGTGGAGCTCGAACCCACAAACCACAATATCGAATCGAACGCACAAACCACAGTAAGATGCTCAACCCACTGAGCCACCCAGGTGCCCCAAGACTGCTTAATTTAAAAGAAAGAATATTGAATAGGAACATGATAAACATTTTCAAATATTTAAAAAGTGATCATGTAGACTAATTAGATTTCTTGTATTAACTCCAGAGGCCAGTCAGAACAGAAAAAAATCAGCTATTATTATTTTTTTTGGAATTAAAAAATGTCTTTCTAGTGCTTTTCCTAAAATTAGAAGAACAAAAAAATGCAATGGAAATGTCTTCTGAGCCATGTAGTATTTTCAAAGAGAAAACAGATCAGAGAAGTTGGAGAGGAGGTTCATGCATAAAATTGGTTTAACTAAATAAATTCTACTAAGTGTGTTTCCAAAGCTAAGATTTGATGAAGTTATGGAAAAGAACTTATAAATGTTGGTATAACCATTCTTTAAAAAAAAGAAGTCATTTACTATTAGCCCAAATGAATGATCTCATCATGGCAAAATTTTAGCAATTAAGCTAAGCGGGAACATATTGTGGGGCAGTAAATATTTCTGGTCACCAAAATATAATACTGCATTTATAAACTTTTTCTCAGATTATTACATGGATCATGCATTAATCTGATACATTTATTAAAAGGTAAAACTATTTGTATGTGTTATCAGGTTTTCTTTTCTTTAGATTTGAGCTGGGGGATTTTCAATTTATATATGAATTAATGACAAAAAGCTAAAAAACATTCTCATGCCTGAAAGACGCATTTCTGCATTGAGGATATCATCAGGTACTTAGTACTGAAAGCACATGAACTAATGCACATGCTTGAAGAATAAGGAATTGATTTTAGTATTTACTCTCAGATTTCATGGGATAGCCTTTTGGGAAATAACATGTCCCACTAATCAATGTCAATGTTGCCGTGGCATCCCAAGATAGCCTTAAAGATGTTCCATTCATGGGCCAACCTGAATTTAACTCCTATCTTATCTTACTCATTGACTCCTGAGAAATTCAGTACTGATATCTAATTAAGTGCTGATTTGAAGGACATAAACGCACTCTAACCTAATATTAAAGTATAGCATACGTGGCAGAAGAAGTCAATGAGAAGGGAAATAGAGATGAATATTAAATCATCAAATATCGAAACCTAGGGGCTCTTTTGCTTATGGCTGGCTACCAGGCTGGAGGGGCCTGTCATTTTTCAGTTTTCTTTAAGGCAGACATTCTCCCATATCACCATATGCTCAAAGAAATTCTGCAATTTCATAATCTGTTCTGTATTTTTTTTCAGCTTGTTGTATTTGCCGCAGAGGGTGAGTTTGCAAACGCACCTGCACAGTTTGATGTTTATAAAAATGGCAATTATGATGATGTACCATTGAAATAAAACTTTGCTGGATAGAAATTAAAGAGTGAAAACAATGATCTGCTAAAAACTATTATTTTGTCAGGCATTCCATTCATCAAAATTGCAATTAATTTCTTCCTCTCCATCGTCATTGTGGTTGAAACAAAGACCAGTAATCTCACATCTGGTTACAGATTTAAAAAGAGAACACTTTCTTCTTTCACAAAGCTCTGTAAGTATTGTGTTTACATTGTTCAAGGAGATAGTTAAAATTCTCTGGTGTTCAATGTTTTCTATTTATTGCGATTTAGACTCTGGAAAATTTGCAATCCAAGTATGGAAGCAGTGTTTTATTAAAAATAAATGTCTTAAAACAGCCTCTCTTGCTTTTCAGTTGCTTTGAAATGTCTGTGATACTGAGATTTAAAAAAATAATGTTAGTACACTGTTAGCATTCACTTTCCATTTCATATGAAATGATGACTGTTTTTGTACATAAATAAAATCCAGAGTTTGCCAGGGTTAGCATTCATCTTGTCATCATACTTGCAGCCCAGCACTTCATTCTGAATGAATCACCTTGCTATGTAATTTCTGTCATGTTCCCTGCCTTCCTTGCCTTTATATATATTTTGGTTTTCTCATTCACTTGCTTCCCGCTCTCCTGCTAGCCACTATCACTAATGTCAGAATACAAAGAACATGGCTTTACACATGGTTCTTCCTCTAAATAGTTTAGAGTTCGGTTTTATGCTCATGGTGGGTCCGTGACTGCTTTTTCCCATCACTTTTCAACCAGGAAGCGGTATTAGTGTCCTGTGGCTACCATAAAAAAGTGCCCCAGATTAGGTGACCAAAACAACAAAAATGTATTTTCTCACAGATCTAGAGGGTAGAAGTCTGACATCAAGATGTCACAGGGCCAGTTTCTTCTGAGACCTCTCTCCTTGGTTGGTACATAGCCATCTTCTCCCTGTATCTTCAGATGATCTTCTGTCTGTATGCATGTGTGTCAAAATCTCTCCTTGTTATAAGGACACCAGTCATATTGGATGAGGGCCCATACTAATAACCTCACTTTAACCTAACTACCTCTTTAAAGACCATGTCTCCAAATAAAGTCCCAGCGTGAGGTATATATTCTTTGGTGAAGTGTTTAATATCCTGGGCTCATTTTTAAATTAGATATTTTTTTCCTTATTGTTGAGTTTTAAGAGTTCTTCGTTTATTTTAGACAACAATTCTTTATCAAATGTGTCTTTTGCAAATATTTTCTCTTAGTCTGTGGCTTGTCTTCTCATTCTCTTGACATTTGTCTTTTGCAGAAGTTGTTACTTTTAATGAAGTCCGGCTTATGAATTCTTTATGAGTCATGCATTTGGTCAGATGTAATTCCTATCTTTGTTCCTCTATATGTAAAGTGTTTTCTTCTCTGGCCTCTCTTAGAATTCTTTCTTTATCTTTGATTTTCTGTAGTTTGAAAATTATGATTAGAAAAAGTTGATTTGGGGGGTTTTTGTTTTTGCATTTATTCTGGGTATTGTTCCCTGGGATTCCTGGATATGTGGTTTAGTGTCTGATATTAATTTGTCATTTTTTATCAAATGTTTCTTCTGTTTTCTGTCTTCTCCTTTGGATATTCCCATTATGTAACTACAGCTACCTTTTGTGGTTTTCCTCCAGTCCTTAAATATTCTCTTCTGTTTTTCAGTCTTTGTTCTCCTTGATTTTTGGTTTTCAAGGATTCTATTGATACATCCTTTAGCTCAGAGATTATTTCCTTGGCTGTGCCCAATCTTCTGACAAGCTCATCAAAGAGATTCATATTTGTAACAGTGTTTTTTATCTTCAACAAATTTTTTATTTCTTTTTTAGGATTTCCCTCTGTTTACATGGCTCATTTCTTCTGGGATGCTGTCTACTTCATCCATCAGAGCGCTTAGAATAATAATTATAGTCTTGTGAATTCCCTATCTGATAATCCCAACGTCCTTAGTTTGGTCTGATACATTCTGTCTGTCTTCAAATTGTATGTTTTGTCCTTCAGTTTTCCCTGCACTTTTTCCCTGATAGCTGAACAAGATGTAAATCCAAAGTGAAAGGAACTACTGTAAATAGGCCTTCAGTAATGTGAGTGCAGGGAGGCATTCTACAGCCCTATAATTAGGATTCAGTCTTTTAGTGAACCTGTTATTTTGGATTAGGACCTTCCTAAGAGTTACTCAGTTTGTTTTTCTCCTTGTTTTGGTGAAACAGGATAGGTAGAGTGGATTAGAGATGGGTATTTCCCTTACCTCAAGGCAGTTTGGCTCTGATAGAATCCTAGCAGGTTACACTCAGGTTAATTAGTTTCCCCTGGAGGCAAGCCTTCTTAAGGAGAATAGAATGCTCCTGTGTATTTCAAAATGGTTCCTTCTTCCGTCTCCTTGCCAGAAGTGTCAGGGGCTTTTTGTTCAGTATTCACCTTGAGAATCTGGTCAAACTCCTGGAAGTTAACTCCTGACTTACCCACACTGAGCTTCAAGCGATTCGTGAATTGCAGTTCCAATTTTCCTACCTTGCTACGGATTCCCGAGGTAGTCTCTGCTCAGGTAAGCTGCAACTCTCTGTATTCCTCTTTCTCTCCAAACTGGCGAGCAATGGTTTACTCTGTGTCTTTTCTCTTAAGGATCCAGGGAGAGTTGATTTTTCAATTTTCAGCTTTGTACTTGTTATTAAAACATAGTGGTAACTTCAAGATGTCTTACATGTGAACCAAACACAGAAAATACCTAGACGGCTATTTTCTGGATATAGAGGAAAGGAGGTGTGCCCCTATGAAACTCCTAACGTCATATATGGAACTTTAATTGCAGAGTTAGATTCATGTGTTGGGCTCACAATTCAAGTCATTCTCTGCTTCTCTGATTGTTAAATGTTGACTAGGAATCACTACTGCCTACCTAAACAACTGAATCAGTTCTCTGTCACTATAGGAAAATTAAACTGGCTTTTATGAGTAAAACACCACTGCTAGTTAATGCAATAATTAGCCTTCATGAATCTTTCAATTTCACTGAAGTAAGTGTGAAAAAATTTGTAGAGAGAAACACAGAGATAACTTTATTCTTTTACTAGTTTTATTAGTTTCTCCTTTTGTATTTATATTGGATTTTAAGATTGGGCCATCAATCTCTGAAATAGAAATCTGCAAAATATATTTTTACCAGAGGCAAAAGGGATTCACTTAACATTATATGTTAAGTTCGATAGGTTGGGAGACTTCTGCAAGCACCTTATTTGGATATTTATGAAGATACTGTTTCCCTCAGGAAATATATCATTTGGAGCATTTCAGCCTCTTTTTTTCCCCAGTAGAAGTAAGCTTGATGACATGTGTTCATACGTAAGATTATTCTTCTCCAAGGCTCATTATCTCTTTCTTAATGCTTGGGAATTATGATTCTAATGACTTTCTTGCTGCATTTAATGAATGATTTTTCATGTTCTACCTGTTTCTGTCCAATTCTTTATAAAAGAGAAAAAGTATTTTAGGATGGCCATAGATAGACATGGAGTGATTCTCCATTAGTAGAGATTGACAGTGCAAAGTACGTTTAAGAATATTATGTCTATCAGCCAAAGGGCACCACTCAAGCTAATGGAGTCTTCATTTCCTGTAATGACTATTCTACCCTTTGCATATAAGCAAAGGACAAAGTACCAAAGAACGACTTTAGAGGAAAAAAAAAAAAGGTTAAGGGGAAAAAAATGGAATAATCTTTACAGAGATTTTTGGGCATCTAAGACTTTTAATATCTCTTCAGTCTTTCCTCTGTCAATATTCTTTTCTCTGGTTCACATTAGGATGCTTACACACTCAAAGGAAATTTAACTTTAGAAGTAGACATTATTTTTTTCATGGAACCTAAAAATACAAAAATGGAAAGAAGTCTCCGTAGAATCTAAGAGTCTTTTTTTTTTCCTTTTCATTCTTCTGTTTGAGAAATCAGAAGCCTTCACCAACACACAGAAAAGTGAATTTAGGGAAAAGAAATAATAATAGACTCAATCTACTTTTACTCAAGAGAAACATATTAGAAATGCCACTAAACTGCCATATAAGCATTTTTCAGAAATCATTCAAAAATTTGCCTCAGAGAAATGAAACTCTCTACATATATATGTAATAGTTTCATGATTAATACTTATATTGAGATTACAGTTTATAAATAACTGGCAAATATAATATCAATCCATGTTTGGTTAGTCCATTTCAGAAGAGAAAATTGAGATTTATACAAGTTAAGTCTTTTTAAAGTTATATCCCAGTAAGTCTGAGTTGAGAGATTTGAATTTGACACTTTTTCCTTTTTACATATCATAATTTTAATACAGTATGAAAATCTTAAGTACTTTTATTCATTTTTAATCTTCCTAGTACATTTAGAAATATTTTGCATTTTGTATGTGAAGTACACTAAAACAATTGTCCTAAAAATGTTTTTCACTAAAAAATACATTCATAAAATAGTTTTAAAATATTCTTTTCCTGAAGCAAGTTTTAAAAGTTGTTGCTTGGCTTAGGAGTCTTTTTCATGTCCTAATGAAATTGTCCATGGGGTTCAGAGAGACAGGATTGTTTGATTTGCATTTGTTTATTGAGAAAATAGTCAGTAGCTGTTGTTTAATCTTTATGGAGTAGAAATTTACTCCAAATCTTACCTATTTTATCCATCCATTCCACCTAACCAACCAGCCTCTTTTACTGTTCTGTTTTTCCCAGAGCTAGTAGGAAATGGAGACATTCTAAGAGGGTTGAAACAAAGTAAATTAGTTCAGTAGAAGAAAGTAGGATAAAGGTCAGCTGGTTAGAAACTAGAAGGATCATCTTGTCACATCCTGAACAATGAACAGATGAGGCAAAAGAAACTTAGAAATTTTGAATCACTTCTCCAATTCCCCAAGGACTAGTGCCTCCTAATTTTCAGTTCGTTCTGCTGACACATCCAGGCTAACTGTACATATAGTTGTAAACAAAGAGATTGACAGAGGTTACTCTTCCATACGTGTGCGTATTCATTCATTATTAGCCTAATATCCTAAAGGTTGATGACCTGTAGCTAAAATTTATTTGAGATTTAATCATCCTAATCCACGAAGTCATGTATCAATTTCAGAAGAAAGAACATTCAAAGTCTGTATTCAGAATACGTAAAAATATTTTACTCAGATTGTGACGAGGGAAGCATTATTGAAAGTATTATAGTTGTTGAAAGTATTATACCTACTTATTCGCTCCTATGAAAAGTTGTTCCTACAGTTATTATTTTCAGTCGTATTATATTTCAAGCACTTTTTAAAACTTTTTTTAAATAAAGGTTTATGGGTTTTTTGTCTCTTCTTCCAGAAAAGGTCAGGAAAAAGCAATAGTTGAATGAAGTTTCTAAGTCAACATCTTCTTTTTAAATAAGACAATGAAACATTTCTGAACTAAGGCTACTAATGTTACTTAGTAGTTTTACTTAAATGCCTAGATTCCTAAAAAGGAAAGCAAATAAAAATCCAAATATTGGCAGAAAACAATACCATGTGTTCTGTGGAAGAAATAGTTTTATTTTTGTTTTTAATGAGTAACATGTAGTTTAAGGGCAACCTTCCCTTATTCACCCTCTTAAAATCTTAGAGTAAATTGAATCCTAATGAATCACCTTCTCTATATAACTTGTGACTGCTGATAAATAATTTTTGTGGTCTTTATGTCTGAGCTATGTCACTGTGTCTTTGTTTCAATTTTTATTTAAATTCCAGTTAACATACAGTGTTTATTAGTTTCAGGTGATTCAGCACTTCCATACATCACCTCATGCACATCACAAGTGCACTCCATAATCCTATTACTCATTTAACCCCTCCCCCACCTCCCTCCCCTCTGGTAACCATCAGAGTGTTCTCTATAGTTAAGGGTCGGCTTCTTGGTTGGCCTCCCTCTCTCTTTTTTCCCCTCTTTGCTCATTTGGTTTGTTTCTTAAACTCCACATATGAGTGAAATCATACAGTATTTGTCTTTTTCTGTCTTAATTTTTATTTCATGTGTTTGCTTCAATGTATTTGTGATGCAAAAGTATTTTCTGCTGTTGAGGTTAATGCTTAATGGACAGGTTATTTCATAAAGCACTATGATTCAGTTGGAAAATCTACTGTAGTAGCGAGATCACTGGGTTTGTATGGAGACAAAGCTTACATGAAAATCCAGGTTCTACCATTTTCTAGTTGTGAATATGTAGGTAATTTATTTAACAGCTCTCTATAATCTCAGTCTTCTCATCTATAAATAGGAATAGAATTCTTTCTCTACTCTTCAGTTAGGAGTATTAAATGAGATCCCATATCTGAAATTTGTTTTCCACAGATGGACATAGAATAAGTAATAGTGTGGTTTTTCCCCTTTTCCCTTTTTGATTTTCTTCCCTTCAGCCCTTCCTTTTTCTTTACTTCCATGATAATTCTCTCATTCATTCTTGGGGATAAAACTGTTTCTTTGATTTTTTTTCTTGGAGACCTCTATACCTGGAAGTCTAATCTCTCCTTGGTCTCTGCCATGATCAGATAAATAAGGGGATTTTGGTCTTTCCTACAACTGTGAACTGGGCATATAGGGATTTACTACTTGATTGATCTCTGTAGTGTTGGCCAGGACAGCTGAGGGTGAGAGTGTGGCTGATAAATATGTCTAAATGCATGTTTCACTTGGACAATTAAAGGGGGAGGATACAGCCAACATTCATATTAGTCCTTATCCCCAATTTTGATGAAGAGTTAATCAAATAAAATGAGCCTGCCACATTAAAACATTACAGTCTAAAAATGACTACACAGTTTGGATAGAAATCTATATAGGATTCCTTTTAACTCATTGGTTTTACATTAACAGCATGTACCATATGTTTTGTCTTGTTATTTCATATCTGATATCATCTTCAACTTACAGAGAGAGAAACTTGGCTCAGAGAGGTCTGACTGTGATTTGTTAAAAAATATAAATGGCAGGTCTGAAATTTGAATGACTAGTTTTCTACCAAGCCTATACTTAAAATGTGAATGGTCAATGGTGACCACAGGTCTTTGAATGAAATGATCTTTGTGGCTTTTCATTAGCTTTAGATCCAAAGCACATGACAGAGAATTCTTAACAAAGTTCCCAATTCCTGGAAGACTGAATTTTTTTCTGAACCATCAAAATTATTTCCCTTCTTTTTTGCTTAGTTCAAATGCTGTTTTTCACTGAACGATGCATGAATGTGTAGCAACTTAATCAAAATGCCTGGAATTGAAAAGAAAAAATATATCACCCTCATATTTTGATCTTCTGTGAATAATATTTGACAAGTAGAAATAGTATATAAATAATAGTTAATGGAGAGTGTTCGGCTTTCACATTAGCTCTTCCTTCGGGTGATATAAATCGTCATGGGGAAAAATGCCATATTTTATTTGTTACGACCCTGAAGAGAACAAAATAAATAAGAAATAGTATTGTGGGGCTGGGGTAAGATCAATATGAGATTTCACTGAAATATTAAATATTCTGTTGATGATGGATTGATCCCTTGTCTTCTCTATTGTCCAAGTTGTTAAAGCTGCAATACTTTGAGGATAGAGGTGAAGGGAATGCAACTGCATTAGAACCTAGTTAAGAGTGTGACCTATATGAGTTTATATAAGGCACAAATAAAATCATTTTCAGAAGTAAAATTACACAGGGAAAATATCTGATCAACATAAATCCTATTACGTCTTATTTTTTGAACACTACAAAAATCTCTTGTGGTCATTTGTGTTCCATGCTCTCTGATGTATAATTTAATTTCCAACAAACATACAGAGTAATTAAAATGTAGGTTAGATTACATCACTTTATGCTTACCTCTTTAAAATCTTCTAAAACAGGGCTTCTTAATCTCAACACTAGATGAAATTCTAGAGATACAGATAGATATAGTTATAGATGATCTAGGTATAGGTGACATAGATGATACAGTTATAGATGATATAGATATATAGATATTTCTTTGTTGTGAAGAAATGTCCTGTGTACTGTAGAACATTTAGTAGCATCCCTGGACTCAGCTCACTGGACTCCAGTAGCACCTCCCTGTCTGATCTGTGATAACCAAAAGCATGTACATATTTGCCATAATGCCCAAACTGCCACCTTGTTGAGAACCATTACACTAAAGATTTTATAATGAATACAGAATAAATTGCACACTCATTATCCTGGCCTACAAAATCCCCAAATGCTCTGTCCATATGTGACCTCTCACATTGTGTAATAAACTATCCTATTCTCACTGCATTCCAGACACTTTGCCTTCTGTTTTTCCAGATTCCCAGAATTATTCCCAAGGCATAAACAGTCAACTTGAACTGGCCTTCTCAGGATCTTCTTTTAACAATCTCCATGTCTCCTATCAGTTGTCACTCTCTCAGGGCTATTCTTGTTCCTCCTATTTAAAACAGCTACCTGGTCCCTTCCACTGTATCACCTTGCTTCATATCTTTCATGAAACATACGACTTTATTTTACAATTTATGTTTGTTTATTTAAATCTCCTTCCACTAGAGTATAAGTCATAAAACAGGTGCTTTGATTTGTTTAACACATTTTATTAAACCTAGCATTATTCTAAACATGAGGACTAGAGTATGAAACTGCTGGACACATAAGTCTCAATAAATACACAAACTATAAAATCAAGTAGAATTTAATTGTATCAGGGCTAGATGAGATAATGATAAATATAAGAAATGAGTTCAAGTTTTATAAACCCGTGTCAAGGGTGTGAGTCATTAAAAAGTATTTAACTCCAATAGGATGATTAGCTTTAATATTACCCACGTGTATGATATGATAAATGAATGGGACTTTGACAAAAGAAGGAAAGAGAATGGACAATATGAAAATGAATGAATGAGAGGCTCCCTAACTTCTCCAGGTGGTAATGGTTGCTCTATCTTCTTTCTTCCCATTGCAGCAATGCATCTGCAGTGTCATAACTTAACATGAGCCCTGCAATTGATTATAAGGTTCTTGGAGGCAGAATCATGACTTTTCATCCAGATATTTGCAGCATTTTTTACAGTCTTGGTATTAGTAGGCCACCAATACATATTTCTCCCTTGACTCCCTGGTGTACAAATAGCACTTGAGTATTGATTACTTAGCTTATGAATCTTGATCTGTTTATTCTATAAATACCTGTTCAACTTGATATCATCAAGCATTATTCTAGGCACTAAGATTTCATTGTTCTGCATGTTTTACCTTCGCTTGCTCCTTTCTACGGTAGCATGAAAACATGCCACAACGTTAAGAGCCCTGTCCACCCTCCTCCCAAAAAAGAATAAAGAAAATCGGTAATACTAAACTGATGGAACTTCATTGTTTGAGCTTTCCTTTTCTCTAATTTGAAAGCCTGCTACTCAGTCAATGAAATTAATGATGGGGAAATTGAGAATCAATGGAAGGAAATGTGTTCTGTGCATTGGGTGTAGCCGTGCAATAGAATTCTCTGACACAGATGAGATCAAGTCAAATAATGTGGTTGGATATGAAAACAGGAGAGATAGCTTTATCTTCATTCATAGCACTTGCAGTTATTACTCTATTGATCAAACAAAGAAGAAATTTATCTTTTGCTTCTAGGCATATTGATAAGTTGATTGTCTGCAAAGATAAATGTGTGGTATTTTGATCTTCTGTGCGATTTATGTTGCAGCGTGGAAGCAGGGGAAGGGTTGATTGATCCTAGTGCTTCTAGAAGAGCTAGAGATCAGATACCTAAACTGAACCTGTGTGGCAAATAGAAGGATCCAAACTACATCCTCTATGATCTTCAAAAATAGGCGATGAGACCATTATTAAAATAAAAGTGAATTGAGAGATAAAACTTTTTATGGAAAAATTCGTTTATGTAAAATAACACTGGATCAATAGAAAAAGAGGGAAAATTGCTTATCGGGTATGGAGTCTGCCGTAGACACAATGTAAGTGGTCTTGCATCGTTATCATAATGATCTGGCAAATAGAGGAGGCCTACTAATTGAAAGCAAGCTATTTATTAGCAAATGTTACCTAGTCTATGTTTCACTGAAATTTTTATTCAAAATAACACATGTTATAGTTTTATTATTTTTTTTTAAAGTAACTAAAGTAAACAAACTCATGGCTCTCTGAGTATAAGCCTCTCAGCACTATTTTTCCAAAGAGGAAATTGAAGGTCATAATAGATAAACAACTTAGTTGTGATGTGCCACAGTTAAAGAGGAGGGGAAATCATTTTATGACTCTCCAGCATAAAATGACTGTTGCCTCCTTATCTCCCATTTAGAAGCTGCCCTGAGCCATTACTTTAGCACAAAAATATTTAATTGGAACATTTTGAGTGTGCTTTTAATAGAAAAGGCCATTTTTAAGAAGGGAATAATCATTTGAGAGTAAAATTTAATTTAAATATTGTCCTGCAAGCATCCTAATGCTATTTCCTATAGAACAGAATTCCGTGAGAAGATTCATCTATATCACATCTCACCGCTCATTCTGGTGCACCAAAGGCTTTATTCAGAGTGGTTTAAGCATCAGAAAACAGGAGATTGTGTATGGAGAGACAAAATAATATTGCAGAGCAAAAAAACGCACAACATTGAATGGGAGAAATATTTGAAGGGAATTATCAGTAACCTACTTTTCTAATTTCAAGTTTATGCATTAAATAGACACAAATTTGTGGCATCATCAAGAAAAATACCCAGACATAAGTAGTCTTATAGAATTTGTGGCTTGTATTCATTAGAATAAGAACATCAAACATAGTTAGACAACAAATACTTATTGAACTCATTCTAGGTGCCAAGCACTGTCTCAAATATTTGGTGTATAGTCAAGAAAAATGGACACATTTCTTCCCCTCAGGGAGCTTGCAGTCTAGTTGGAAACGTGAACATTTTCCAAATAATCCTCTAACAAAAATATAATAAGATGTGTTTACTTTTGAGGAAAAAATAAAGGGCAAACATGGCATGTAACAGGTGACTCCTAATCTGAAAGATTGGGAAGAGCTTTCCCGAGAAAGCGGAGAGGTGAAGTATCTGCATAGAAAGCAAGTGTGGGGAGAGGATATAGGCCATGGGTTCAAGGAAGAGGGAAAATACATTCAAAGGTACTAGGGAGAGAGGGAGAGGGAGAGGGAGGGAGAGAGAGAGAGAGAGAGACTGATTTCCAAAGGCCAGCAAAAACAATAGGAGCTAAAGAGAGAAGTCCCTTGTGGCCAGGAAACCTCCAAATTTCAGTCTTACAAGAACCCATATCTTTGTTTTGTAACATGAGTGCTGCAGACTGGCTGTAACTCTGTTGGGATCTGCTCAGTCCTCATGGGCTCTTCTGTCTGGGGAATGGCTTGGTTCTACATGGCTTTCCATTTGGGTACACAGTCACCCTCGCTGTTCTCATGGTGGGAAAATGTACTCTACTTACAGGAAAGAATGCTAAAGAGGAAGAGCAAATAGATACTTGTGAACAAATGATATAATCTTACTGGCTTCTTTTTTCTTACAAATATTTGCTTTCCATCCTGTGGGCAAAATTTACTCATATCTTCTGCAAGACACCCAGAAAGGTCAGTCACATATCTAACTTAATGTACAGGATATCATGACCTATGTGAAGTTGGTATGAACTCTATACCATTTGCTCAGAGAATCTGCACACTAAAATAACATGTTACCCACAGACCTTGAGTTAAAAATACAGAAATTGGTGGAACAGGAGAGTTGCTCTGTGAACACTTCTCTTCAGAAAAGGGGAAAAGGAAGACAGAGCAGGTAGTCTCTTGTCCTAATCATTTCTGAAATCATTCAGGCAAATGTTGTAATATCTCTTTATTCCTATGATAGGGAACTTTTCTCCTCCAAAATATTTTGAGCTTTCTTAAAAAATAATATTGGAATACTTGAATCCAGTCATTTCCAAATGCTATTAGCAACATCGGCTTTTTGTTTGTTTCTTTTTTGCTATATTTCTCTCCCTAGACACGAGGGTACTTTGAACTTATCAGACTTCCATACAACCATGTAATTGATATATTCCAAGTCATTTTGTGTAACAGAAGGGATTTACTAGGGGTTAGCCTAATGCAACCAGACCTTAATTTTGTCCTTGACCACAGTCTGGGTCTTAATTTGAGAATCTTTTACAGAAAGAGGGTAAGACCGTTTGCCTTGTTCACACTGAAGTCCATCCAATTTTTTTCTTTTTCATCTGTGATTATGAAAAGTCTCATTATTTTCTAAGCTTATTTCATGTAATCATGTGTACCTAATAACCCAAAATCCATCACCTAAAGCCAGAGTTTCATTAGGTACATTTTTTGCCTTCCAGTTTATCAATAATGACAGTTGTATAAAATGCTTCAGCACTGCCAATTCTGGGTAGCATTTATCATCCTCTTATTAATAGTTCACCTGTCACTTGCCATCTGGCAACCCAGCCTTAAATCCATTGTCATTTATATAAACTATATTACATATATATGTAATATATTATTAACTATATTATAACTATATTACATACATATATATATAAATAACACTGCACTGTCAGTGCAGAGCCTGATGAGGTGCTCAAACTTAAAAACTGCGACATCATGATTTGAGCTGAAGTCAGACGCTTAAGCGCCTGAGCCACCCAGGTGCCCCATTGCCATGTATTTTTAATTTTATGTTATGACAGCCTCTGTTTTTAGATTTCCATTTATGTATCAGCTACTTTTGACAGGTTATGAGGTTATGTGGTACAATATCCTACCTCAAAATCTCAGTTGGCTACAAAAAATATTTCTAATTCATGTTACATGAAAGTTGTGGGTCAGCTATGATTCTCCAGCTATGGTTCTATGGCTCAGCTGGGATCTGTAGCATTCATTGAGATCTTATTAACCACCACATGTCTTCTCACTCCAGAATATGGGTTAATGGGATATTTTCTATTATGGGCTAATCTTCTCATAGGAAAAGGCTGGGAAAAGAAGTTTCCAGACAAATCATCAGTCACATTTATATTTTTGCTTCAATATGACAGATTCTATAGGCACAAATATAGCACAATGCCAAACTCAAAATAGCAAAGGGCAAGGGAAGGCAGCAACCTGGAGGGAACAAATAATTATGAAGAAATAGTATAATACAAATTACAACTCCTACAATAAAGAAAGAAAAAAGGGAAGAAAGAACAGACAAAGAATTTGGAATCACATAAACCTAGTTTCAAGTGTTGCTTTTGTTTTATACCAGGTCTGGAATCTCAGGAAATGATACAACATTTATAATATGTGCTTTTTACCTGCAATAAAGGAACAGTAATTTTTTCTATGTTGAATATTTGTGAGGTAAAAACTAAAAAAAGACCAGTAGAATCTTTAGCAGAATGCTTTACACATAGCGGATGCTCAGTGAGTGTTACACAGGATTTCTTATTCATAGCAGTAACTTTGAGTAGCAACAGGTGTATCCTGTTTCTATTAATAGCTAATTTATCAATAAGGACAGATCTTAACAATTTACTTAAAATTAGTTTATATGGAGGAAAAAAGAAGGTTGCATACAAAACCCAGTGTTTTTGAAAACTCAGATAATATACCAGAAGTTTTCTTTTCCTAGAATTAGTGATAGGGACTGTAGCCTAGCAAAAATTTATTTATATATCTATAGGTTCTTCCCAAAGATGTGGTGACTGATTTGAAGGCTATACCATTTCTGATCCTATTCTTAAATAACACATAGAATTGATAAGCTTCTCAAAAGACAGGCAAAAATTAATGTCAAACTGATGAAGTACAGAAAAGAATATTTTCTATATTGGGCCATATTTCTAATGAAATCATGATATATGCTATTACTCTTATTTTAACCTTAATGGATGTTTTAAAATTATCTTAGGTTTTTCTATTCTAAATTAAGTTTCAGATTTTTAAATTATTTTTTAAAATTATTTATTTACTTTGGGAGAGAGCAAGTACATGATCAGAGGAGTGGCAGAGAGAGGGAGAGCGAGAATCCCAAGCAGGCTCTACCCTGTTAGTGCAGAGCACCATGAGGGGCTCAAACTCACTAACTGTGAGATCATGACCTGAGCTGAAATCAAGAGCCAGACCCTTAACTGACTGAGCCATCCAGGCACCCCTTAAATTTCTGATTTCTAATACTGTAGTTCAAAAAATAAAACTTCGTATTTTTCACTTATGTAAAGTTTAAACTAAATGTTTATTTAAGTTTATTTTTTGAGAGAGTGAGTGAACCTGAGTGGGGGAGGGGCAGAGAGAAAAAGATGACTAATCTCTGCAACCTATCCATAGGAAAATTCTTCCACCAAAGCAGATCATTTAATGGGGGGGGGGGGGGGTAGGAGGAAAGGAAAAGAATCAGCAAGTACTTGACAAATGTAATTAAGCTTAGATTAAAGACCTAACACTAACTTTCAACATTGCACAAAAAAATAATCAAATCAATATTAGAGGATACATTTCCTAGTTCTATCAGAAATGTATGCTAGTTTAAAGACTTTAAACTTCAATTATAAGTTTCTTTTCCATAAAAATACTTACTCATCTTCTGATGAGAATTAAAATATATCCCATGTAAACATCATACTAGTTAGCTCTGTGAGATACAAAGCTGTGTAACAGGCTACATCAAAATCTCTGTGGCTTATAAACACAACTTTTGTTTTTGTTTTCCACCTTATCTTTGATTGAAGGCTCTGCTTTACTTCCTTTTTCTCTTTAGGTTTGAGGACAGATGGACAGCTGAAGGAAAGAGAAAGGTAGCAAATCTCTGGGGAGCTATTAAGGATTCTACTTGAAAATGGCCGATATCAAATCCACTCATATCCCACTGAACAAAGCAAGTCATATGAGCAAGCAAGAAGTACAGGGGGCAGAGTTAAGTGTTTGGGAGGGGGCACCATAAGGAGATAAAGTATATATATTTTATTTTTTCATATATTTTAAATAATATAATTCATCACAAGCCTTTGTCATAACTTAAACATTTTCACTTGATTTCCATTTCCAGGGATTGTGCATTTTTATTATATATTGCATGTAATTCTTTACATGTATATGCCTGTGTGGTGAGCAAGTATATCAGGGAGAAAATAAATTTAAATATTTCAATGAAAAGGTTAGAGAAATTTGAGATGTCACTGTGGTGTAATGTGATATGAAACTATATTGTCAAAATGATTACTTTATCTTCTGTTACACAGAGAAAGGAATAAACCAATACGCTTTCAGAGTCTTGTGACTCAGAGAACAAGCTTACACTAATTAGTGTTCCCCTCAGGCTCCAGTTTGCCTCTATGTAATGAAGTGCAAAATAAGACATTTGACTGTGCCAGTGAGCCATTTAGCTAAAAAGTACTACATAATTGGTTTGATCTGTTTCTAGTCAGTTATGTCATGTATGAAGGACTGTGGTGGTGTTATGGGATTACAAGTTTATAAGAGTGTGACCTACGGCAAGAAAACATGAACTTTGCCATACCTACAACGTGAAAGACTTGGGTGAGAATCTCTCTAATTTTATTTTATAATCCTGTTAGCCCAAGGTAGGAACTAAGGTTGAAAGAGAAATGAGTAGCCCAAATGTCTAGTCCATTCACATTCACCACAGTTGTCAATTTTTTTAAATTTATTTCCTGAGAGAGAGAGAGAGTATGAGCAGGGGAAGGTGAGAGAGAGAGAGAGACACAGAATCTGAAATAGGCTCCAGGCTCTGAGCTAGCTGTCAGCACAGAGCTGGATGTGGGGCTTGAATCCACGAACTGTGAGATCATGACCTGAGCCAATGTCAGATGCTTAACCGATTGAGCCACCCAGGTGCCCCCCACAGTTGTCAATTTTATAAGGTATTCTGACCCACATCGTTTCTGATCTTTCTGAGCTGCACTACTATAGATGTTCCACTTCATTTACAAATCTTCTGAGATTTTGTTCACCTGAGGATTTATTGGACAATTTAAAGTTATATCTAGGAGTACCTGGGTGGCTCAGTTGGTGAAGTGTTTGACTGGATTTTGGCTCAGGTCATGATCTCTCAGGTCATGATGGGAGTTCGAACCTCATAACAGGCTCCATGTTGACAATGTGGAGCTTACTTGGGATTCATTCTCTCCCTTTCTTTCTACTCAAGCTCAAGCTCCTGTTCCCTTTCATACTAAATTAAATAAACAGATGATAGATAGATAGATGATAGATAGATAGATAGATAGATAGATAGATAGATAAAAATAGTATCCAAAGCAGGTGATATAGCAACATTTGAGCTTGTATGCTTAAATATGTATGGGATTAACACATAGAACTTTAAACATAACAAAGTCTATATAGGTTATATGTGATCTGTAGAAATATACTAAAGTTAAAACCATGTTATGATCTAAAGAACTGATGAAAGGTTTTCAGATAACCCAAGCAGTGTCTCATAAAATTTTAAAGTACAAAAAGCAGTAAGAAATCTAATGTATTAAATTTTGCAGATAGTATCATAAGAGAAATGAGGTGATTTGTATACCTAAATTACACAAAATTAGTGACTACAGTGAGCTTATTCTTCACTCATCAATTTGTTCATTTCTATATTTGTTCATATAACATAACAATAAGTAGTATATTAACTGCATATAATATGCCTGGCACAGGTAGGCGTGGGCTTTGGGGATGCAACTTGGAAAAAGATGAAGGATAGATGCATTTTGGAGATTACAACCTGATCACAAAAAATACTGAATATTATTTACAAACTGGTGATTGTAGCAAAGGAGAAAAGTAAAGAATATCATGATAATAAGAGAGAGAAAATAGATTCAAACCCAGCAGTGATTAATGTCAGCCTCCTGTTTATTCTGCAATACCCACTGTATCTTGTGACTCTTTGGAGTTTCCAACTTTGTCTTTATATGGTAAAAATATTTCCCAGTCCCAATCACACTGATGTGTGTCTCTCATTTCTTTTTAGTCAAACTTATTTTAATGGGCCTTTAAGTACATTTTTTTTTACTGTTGTCAAATAATACTTTAATGTACATCCTTTACATGACTTTTTGCTCCATGTACAAACACATCCCTTGGGGGAGACTATGATATAGAATTGCTAAGTATAAGAATTTGCACATTTTATTTATTTTTAAATAAGAATTATCACATTAAAATTTTTAAAAATATTTTTAAATTTATTTTTGAGAGAGAGAGATAGAGATAGTGTGAGCAGGGGAGGTGAGCAGCAGAGGGAGATACAGAATCTGAAACAGGCTCCAGGCTCTGAGCTAACTGTAAGCACAGAGCCCGTCTCGGGGCTAGAATCCATGACCAGTGAGATCATGACCTGAGCTGAAGTCAGACGGTTAACCGACTGAGCCACCCAGGTGCCCCAAGTTTTCACATTGTAAAGTTTATTTACTGAGAGAGAGAGAGAGAGAGAGAGAGAACGAACAAACTGTGTGAGGGGCAGATTTCTATTTTGACTGATCAAATCTGTTGGTTGTGTTGATTTTTTATTTTAATGCTTTGTGCTTCTATTGACCTTCATACTTATATATCCTTCAGCTTTGTCTATGTCACTTTATCACCTCCATCATCATTCTAAAAAAGCACCTATGTCTTCTCATGTGGATCACTGCAGCTTCCTGATGGCTGGCTCTGTGTTCACTGATCGACACCACCCTTCAGTCAACTTGCCACATGCAACAAGAAGGAATTTTGCCAAAATGCATATCTGACCTCAGCTTAAACCATTTCTATGGTTTCCCTTGCTTTTAAGATCAAGAACACTGTCCTGAACATAGACCAAGACACTATATGAACTTTTCCCTAGCTTTCTTCAAAGCCTCTCCTTCGACTAGGTCTTCTAGCCACGTGGATCTTCCTTTAGTGTCTGCAATATGCCGTGTCCCTCACACCACAGTACCTGAGAACTTACACTGGTCTTTGAGCCTGCCAGCCCCATCAACTTCACCTGGTTAACACCTGCTCACCCTTCAGATCTCAGACTGGTCATAATTTTTGAAGACAAATCTTTTCTGAGTTCCTCAACTAAGTCAAACTCTCCCAGTACATGTTCTTCTTTGTAATACATACATAAGTTCTGTTTATATAATTTTTGTATGCTTATTTTTACCCGTCTCCCTTGATAGAGCCCAAGTTCACTGAGGTCAGAAATGGCATTTGATTTTGGTAGCCATTGCATTTTTTTTTTAGCCACTGTTTTTTAGTACCTGAAAAATATTACATGTTTAATGATTGAAGGAACAAATCAATTAATGTCCCAATTAATATAGCTCCTCTATGTCTTCTAGCCTTTATTCTACATTTTGTATCTTTCTATATCCTACAATATACATACAATTTTTCTAGGTGTTCATTTTTGGACATATTTTGGACAGGTGTTGATGTGCAGAGTTCTCACTATATTTTTAAGTAGTTCCCGGTTACAGTCTTGCTTTCCTCTTTAATAAAAATGGTAATTTATATGGACACATTTAAACTTCTAAGCAGATGGATTTTTAAAGCTCTCTTTATTGTTAATTTCCAAATCAATTGTATTTAGTCAGATAATATGGAATGTGTGACTCATGCTGTTGATGTTTCTAGTTCTAATAGTGAAATCATGGGATTTGGATAATAATCCACAGCTAGTTGAAAACATGTATTCTTTATTTTTTGGATAGAAATTTAATACCTAATAATCCTTGTTAATTAAAATACTCAAAAATCTTGTATTCATTAAATTTGTTAATAATCGTCAGATTTCATGTCTTCACTCTGAGACCTCTCTTTCTGTCGTTCAGGAGGATCTTTCGCCTCACAGTATTTAGAGAAGGATGTTGGAAATTTTTTTCATTTTTAAAACTTTTCTTTCTACATTCCATCTCTTTGATTTGTATTACTTGAGTTCATTCAATAAATATTTACTGAGAATTTACCAAGTGTCATCTGGGAATACAGCAGTGAAAAAAAAAAAACAGGAAAAGTAATTGGAACTTGGAACTTATATTTTAGTGAGGAACTTAAATTCCAGTGTAAATTTCATTTGGCATTCTAGTAAAACCCTGACCTTGAACTGAGTTTTAAGCACTTTTTTCCCAATTAAGTTTGCTTCTCCATGTGTTATTTCTTTTGCCTGTTAAATTGACTCATTTCTTTAAAAATGTTAGAATTTCACCAAAATTTGGTGATACTTGGTTGCCTGCTAACCACTGAAATTGAATATCTGCGTTTCCTTGTCTTATGTCCTAGGTATTGTGACTACTAGAACTTGGCTTTTTGATGCAGAGTGAGACTCAAGACAGGGTAGGGTGTGCCCATCATTTGGAGCAATGGGTTTTTGCCAGGGCCACTGCTCTCTCTGTGACTCTATTACAGAAGGTAAAGATCTCTTTTAGCTACTACTGAAGTCATGCAGAATATAGTTTCATTTATTTCCAATGCAATTTCCGAAGTAATCATCTTGACATTAACTCCAGGGACATCTGCAACTCATTATATCATTATTAATTAACTCCAAACTGAGAGTTTTGCCACTTTTTTCCAACATCCTCTACTGCAGTAATTTAGGCTATGTTGATTCATTTTTTAAAAATGTGGATCTGATCCTTCTTTCATTATTTTTTAATATTATGAGTCTTTCTTATTTTCCACTACTATTGTATATTTATTTTATTTATAATATTGTCACAAAGAAAATACTACTGTGAGATAAATATGATTTGCATATGTTCCGTATGTTATGTTGCTAACCTCTGACGTTATCATGACTTTATTGGGCAATTTGCCAAAATGTATGAAATTTTAAATACTGTTTCTGGTCACATAGTGCTTTTAGGAATTGCTCTTATGATGGGGAGACTTAAATATAACAGACATATTTGAAAGTTACGTTTCTGACCATATATTTTGCTACATCCAAAGACTGAAATCATATTCACGTATTCACATCATAAATCATATTTAAACCTTCACAAACCATATTCTTTGAAAATATTTAAACACATGACAAATATTCAATATGTATTTTTTAAATGTTGATTTATTTTTGAGAGAGAGAGCATGCATGATTGGGGGGGGAGCAGAGGAAGAGGGAGATTGAAAATCTCAAGCAGGCTCCATTCTGTCAGCACAGAGCCCCCCCCCACTAGGGCTCAAACCCACAAACCGTGAGATCATGATCTTACTGAAACCAAGAGTCAGATGCTCCACTGACTGAGTTACCCTGGTGCCCCGCAGAATGTATTTTAAGTGATAATAGTTATGACTTCAATGTTATGAAATTAACATTTTTTTGTGTGTGTCAAACTGTAATAAAGACATAAATATATATCCTATCTTTTCTAGATTGTGTAAAAGAAATGTAATAATTTTAAATTATCAAGTAATAGCTCTGATATTTCTAATCATTTTTAAAATCCATCACACCTGACATGTGGTTCAAAGTCACATATTAAGAAGGGTCTTAGAGAAAGTTATAGATTACTGTCTGATATATATATATATAAAAATATATATATATATTGCAGACCGATCAATAGATACATAATGGATAAATGAAAAAATGCATGAATATTGAATATCAAAAGAAGGCATAGTTGTTTATCTCTCATATATTGGTCCAAGACATGTTCTCAAACTGTTGAGAAAGATCTCTCCTTTATAAAATCTTTCAATTAATAGAAATCAAAAAGAAGAATGAGCATAATCTAGCAGGGAAATAAGTATGTGTTCTTTTATTTACTGAATTGCAGAATTCCCTGGAGGGTATGCAATTAAACATCTCCTAAATTAACTGAATAGGCAAAACAACCCATTTTCTATGATCTTTCCAAGGGAAAAAGTTCTGATAATGGTCTTTACACCATCTGTGTCTGCAATTAGAGCTAACTCTATCATATCACAATAGCTAGATATTCACCGAGGCTACCCAAATTAATTTAAAATCAAATTAACTTTTTTTCCTAAACTATTTATAAGGCAGAGACATTTATACATAAAAATCTGACAACGAAAGAATTTAATTGATCTGTAAGGGAAACAACTATTTTATATATTGCTTTCCTTTAGGATTCTTGTAGAGATTTACATTAAACAACCAAAAATGAATTTCTTACTCTCATAATGACTTGACTCAAAGTTGTGAGTTCACTCATGCTTACTATGTTTCTGTGATGTTTATAGTTGACCATAAGAATAATGCACACTATCAGCAACTACCTTATTTTATAATAATAAGCTTACATTCTCTCTCCTTTAAGTGTATATTTTATTGAGTAAAATATACAAAGGAACTTCAGTATTGAACGCTTTGTAGGACTGAGAAGAGAGAAGTCCAGAACCTAGCAGTATGATCTAAACATCATGAGACATAATTAGGAAAAGTCATTAAAACAATATGGTCAAATATACTCAAAGTATCAAGAACTATGTTGAGTATTTGCATGTTTAAACATAATTTGGACATGTCATTGTTTAAAGAAAACAAACCAGGGGTGCCTGAGTGACTCAGTTGGTTAGGTGACCAACTTCGGCTCAGGTCATGATCTCGAAGTTCGTGAGTTCAAGCCCCAGGTCAGGCTCTGTGCTGACAGCTCAGAGCCTGGAGCCTGTATCAGATTCTTCCCTTTCTCTCTGCCTTTCCCCGACTTGCACTTTGTCTCTCTCCCTCTCAAAAATAAAATAAATGTGAAAAAAAAAAGAAAACAAACTGGAAAGAAAACTAAACAGCATATATAATTCTATTAATATCTGAGATAAATTTGGAATATCACAAAGTAATGTAAACCTATCACTTAGCATAGATTGTTTTACCTAAGTCACTTTTGTTGTAACTTGAGTGGATTTTTTGTCTTTTGCTTAAGCATATGCTTGAAATGTGATCTCTGCTTTTCATTTACTTTTTGTGTATAACAATGGATAAAATGATATTGAACACTTACAGGTAATTCAATATATGAAGTGATCCATGAATCCTAACATGTGAAAGCATGACAGTTACAAAGATAAATAAGACCTGATTAATATTTACTTCTTTGTGAATCTTAGAAAACTCATTTAAGGTTATTTTTATTTTATGGAAAAAGATAGGAGTTTTGAACTGTAAAATCATTTGATCAATAATGCACTTATTAATCAACAGTGTGTAGGTGGTTAATAAAGCCTCATTCTCAGGGTTGAAGTGATACTTACCTAGGATAGTGTCTAGCATACAATTGACACTTAATACATAGTCTTTTTTTTTCTATTTGTGATTAGAGCTTCTTGAAGGAAAAAGTAGGGCTCAAATGGTGAGCGGTCAAAAGGAAATTTATAACATCATAGATTTCTTGTAAACTGTGGAGGCAAATATTCAGAGAATTTATCCCAAGGATAGAAGGTAGGTCTGAAGTCATGTATCAGAGCAGAGTAATGAATCTTTGTTGACAGTGACTTTGTTGATCTGTGGTTTCATTGAGAAAATCGGTTAAAACTGATTAATGGTATTTAGTTTGGTAAAATTGTTATCTTCACGGCTATACCAATGCAGATTATTTTTCAATCTGAAAACAACCTTTTCTATGAACAATATTCTTTTTTAATATATTTTTTTTCGGAATTGAAGCTGAGAGTATCAGGACTGGTTAATTTTTTTAAGTTTATTTATTTTGAGAGAGAGAGTGAGAAAGAGAGAAAGTAGGTGAACAGAGGAGCTGCAGACAGAGAGGGAGAGAGGGCATCCCAAGCAGGCTCCACATCATCAGCACATAGCCTAACACAGGACTCAATCATCATGACTTGAGCTGAAGTCAAGAGCTAGACATTCAACCAGCTGTGCCACCCAGCACCCCATGACCGGTTATTTTTTTTCTAAATGTTTATCCATTTTAGTAACAGTGTGCATGCATTCAGAAGCAGGGAGGGGCAAAGAGATAGGGTGATAGAGGATTGGAAGTGGGCTCTGTGCTGACAGCAGAAAGCCCAATATGGGTCTGGAACTTACCAACCGTGAGATCATGACCTGAGCCCAAGTGGGATGCTTAACTGACTGAGCCTTTGACTGGTTCATTTTTATTTTCATTTTTGTATATAATTTATTATCAAGGTAGCTACATATATTGTATACAGTATGCTCTTAGCTTCTAGAGTAGATTCCCATGACTCATCACTTAAATACAACACCCAGTGCTCATCTCAACAAGTGCCCTCCTCAATGCTCATCACCCATTCTCCCCAACCCCCTCACCCCCATCAACCCTCAGTTTGTTCTGTATATCTAAGAGTCCTCTTATGGTTTGCCTCCTTCTCTGTTTGTAACTTTTCTTTTCCTTCCCTTCCCCCATGGTCTTCTGTTGAGTTTCTCAAATTCCACATATGAGTGAAAACGTGTCATATCTGTATTTTTCTGACTCACTTCACTTCATAATACCCTCCAGTTCCATTCAAACTGCTGCAAATGGCAAGATTTCATTATTTTCTATTGCTTAGAAATATTCCATTGTATATAGGAGGCTTATTTTAGATTTAACTGTTATATGTAGGGACGTACTAGTGCCACAATCACCAGACCTGTTTCACGCATGTTGAATTCTCATGGTGGTCAGACCCATATTGAATAAATGTATTTTGTATGCTAGCAATTATGCTACCACACAGACTATATACTTATGTAATTTTCACACAAGCACTGTAAAGGGAGATTTTTATGTTCCTATTTCACACACTCACTAATTCAGTAAGACTAAAAAATATGTCAAAGATCATAGTATTACTAACGCTTTACGGTTAAACTGACCTCCCAAATCATGTAATGAATGTCAGTAAGAACCAGTCCCTGTGGGGCACTGCGTGGTTTTTATTTGTTTCAAATGTTTCTCCCCTCTCTATTGCCTGCCTAAAGCTACAGAAGACATGTAGTTATCCAACTTTATCTTGCTGATAACAGTAACATTAAAGGCAGGTTTTGGAGGACATCCATATGGATATTTCTTCAGATGGATCTTGGGGTAACTACTCTATGACATTTAATATTCCATGGTAACATTTTCCAAACTTTATCCTTTATGAACAAAGTATTCTATATGATTGTTTTGAGGAAGTGATTAAAGCTCCTAAAAAGACACCTAGCTAGACTGAAAATTCTGATTAAGATGGGTTTATGCTTTGAGCAATGACTTGAGATGAAAGCCACTACTTTCTATTGCTTTCTGTTAGGTGCCTTATACTAATAACTAATTTTTTTAATCAAAGTTTGCTTCTGCAGGTAAAAGCATCAGATTTTCCCCCCTAGGCAAATGAAACTTTCTATCAGCCACTTTTCATGCATAAGAAACAAAGTTTGCATTCTATAAAATATGTATTTTTGTATTAGTAACCAACCATGGCAAGTTTACCTTTTGGCTTTTGAAATATTTTTATTATTTTAAAATGAATTTATTTTAAAAACTATATTTAGTTTTCACTAACATTAAACACTTTGAACCATGATTCTTATACCTTTCTTTAAAAAGGCACTTTTATTTTTCAACATTTCTGTCCAATTTTAACTACTTTTATGCATATTATCATTATTGTAACAACAGTGCTAAATGGTTTTCTAGTTTTTAATTAATTTTCTTCTTTGCTACATATAACACATTAAAAACTATTGAGGATTTCAGCATCTGTCTCTTAGTTACCCTTCATATCCATTTTCTGCCATCCCACTATGTGATTTCTGCATCTAGTGGATGTGCCATTCAAGAAAAACAGACTTGATATGTTCTCCTATGCTCAACACTAGTGACTCACTCACACATGTTGGAAGCAGTATAGGTTTCGTCAGGGGTAGGGAAGATGAAAAGGTGAGCAATTTGTAATTTTTAATAGTCTTTTTATTCAACTATCTCCTAGAAAAGCCCCCAGCTGACATCAGATTCATGAGTATGCCCTGCTGAGATCAGTCAAGACCAGCCCAAATCAGCAGAACCCCTCAGCCAACCCGCTATTGTATGATGAAAAATACGTGCTTGCTGCATTCTGGCCTCACATGAGCTTTGGACCATCAGAACTTTATTCACAGTATCATTGTGGAAATATTTCACAGGCACTTTATAATACCTCAGATTCTTTTTTCCAAAACTTGAAGCTATTTTTCATTTTCCTGATTCCCCCACCTTGTATATTTAAAAATTTCTCCTAAGTTTTATCCTTGTTTGGTAAATCGCATGAAAACCTACACAATTTCCCAGGTCCAAAGTATGCTTTTGTTTTTGCTTTTTTCTTCTCTTTCAATACCTCTAACTTATAAATTTTCACCAATTCCAGTTAATTATGTCTTCTATTTTTTTGAAAATTCATTGTTCTCTGTCTCCATACTGAAAAATCCTTAGTTCCATTCTTAATCGTATCTTGCCTAAACTACTTAAAAAATTGGCTTAGAATCACCTTTCTTTCATCAGTGCTTCCCTCGTCAATAAAATATATCTCACTCTGATACCACATTAAGCTTTCCAAAATTCAAATTTGATCAGGCTACTTTTGGGATTAAATCTCTTGATTATGTCTCTGAAAAGAGAGTGCACACAATTTTGGTGGTATAAAAAGCTCTTTAGTGTTTGGTCCACATCTTTCTATCTGTCCCCTCAATATCAGTTCTAGAAGACATGTCCATTTGCCTTTGTAAAGATGTTCTCTTTTCCTAGCATGATTTTCCAGCTATTATGGCCAAAGCTAACTCTTCCCGATTATTCGAGTTATACACCAAGTCTCACTGTTGCATACAGTGAAGTAGGTCCCTGTGATTTATCTTGGCACAATACTCTAAACACACCTTTACTTTAGGATTTATTATATCAACAGATCTTTCACATTTTATTTTGTATGTAAACTCTTGATGGCAAGAAACATGTCTTCTAGGACATGTTTGCTCCATAATTTAGAGAAGGAATTTTTCTTCCTCTCTTTGAATTATTTTCTTTGTATTACAATGAGTTCGTTTCATCCAAAACTAACAGTAACTTAAAAGATATTTTCTTGTCCTTTTCAGTGAATGATTAGGCATTAGGATATTAAATATTTTTTCATTTTTAAAATCTTAAAACATTTTTTTTAAATGTTTTTATTTATTTCTGAGAGAGAGATAGAGATAGCGTGAACAGGGGAGGGTCAAAGAGAAAGATACAGAATCCGAAGCAGGCTCTAGGTTCTGAGCTAGCCATCAGCACAGAGCCCGACGCGGGGCTCGAATCCACAAACCGTGTGATTATGATCTGAGCCGAAGCTGGACGCTTAACCGACTGAGCCACCCAGGTACCCCTCATTTTTAAAATCTTATCACTTGATTTAAAATAATTGGAGAAGCACCTGTGTGGCTCCATCAGTTGTGTCCAGCTCTTGAGCTAGTTTCAGGCCATGATCTCAAATGTGGGATGGAGCCTTATTTTGGGCTCTGCACTGAGCATGGTGTCTCCCTCTCCCTCTCCCTCTCCCTCCTTCCCCACTTCCCTCACTCATGCTCTCTCTCTCTAAAAATAAAAAAATGAATAAATTAAAAACATTAAAATAAAATAATTGGAAAAGTCACACTTCTTAAAACTTGTCCTAAATAAAGATATACCCCAGGAGTCTACTTACACTGAAGGATGTCACATTCTATTCTTTTAAGGTCCAGGATTCACTAGCCTGTGTATTTCTTGAATTTTTTTAAGTAAATGTATAATAAAAGAAAGGAAGTCACATAAATACATAAGAAAAATCTATACAAATATCTCTAATAATAACTTTTAATCAGAATGAATGTTTCTTGATCCATGTTCCAAGACTTTAGGAAGTTTCTAGAATCATAATTCTTCTCAGTCTCTATGAATAATATGGGAATGTATGCATAAAGCAAATATCATAATAGTATTTCAGCTTTAGGGACATCTTTTTTATTTATTTTATCTGTACTTTCTATGGAATTGTATATGACATTTAGAGCAGCATAAGAGAAAGGAGCTAACAGTATTTCAATGAACACAAGGAATTAACAGATTGCCATTTACTGTAGAACATAAACACATTCACAGAAGCTTGGAAAATGTGCTGCATAAATATGAATTGAATTTATTGTTGGCCTATAACTATTTGAATTAATCTCTCATTGATTCTTATTCTTTTTAATCTGATGAGACTTTTTTCTTTTTCTTTTTTTTCTTTTTGCTGTCCAATGCTTTTAAAAACAAAGTATTTTAACAGCATTTTTTGGTAGATACCTTCAGGGGTTTTATAAATCTTCATGCTAATTATTTTGAATTCTATAAATATATGTTTGTACCTGATCAGGGTCTAAGCCAAAAACTCACTAAGGTCTCTAATTTTTATTTTATTTATTATTTTTTTTATAGTTTATTTATTTTTGAGACAGAAACAGAGCATCAATTGGGGATGGGCAGAGAGAGAGAGGGAGACACAGAATCTGAAACAGGCTCCAGGCTCTGAGCTGTCAGCACAGAGCCCAACGTGGGGCTTGAACCCACAAAACGTGAGATCCTGACCTGAGCTGAAGTCAGACGTTTAACCGACTGAGCCACCCAGGAGCCCCAAGGTTTCTAATATTTAAACTGAAGCCCTGGGTTATGTCTTATATTAGATGTACTCATAAGTTGTTCTAACTTTTTAAAAATTTAGTGACCCATTGAACAAAACTTACTGAGTAGATATTAATACCAGGATAGTATGCTGGATGATTTTGGCATTAAAGAAAAGGGATTACGCCAGGTATGACTTCTAATAGTGTCTTAAATATTTGAGATCAGAAGATGATCACACCATACTGGTAAACATCACCCTTACAATTAAACTCTTTTAACAAATAATGAAAAATTGCACAGAGATAATAAAAAATATGTATGTCTTCTGAAAACAGGCTTTGTTATATTTTTTCTTGTTATTGGTGCAGAGAGCAAAGCTCGTATTTCTAATAATCAGGTTTTTATTGACTTTTGTTAGCCCGATTCCCTCTGTAATGACTCATATTTCTAAGGAGGCTCAGCCAACAAAAGATGTTGCTTTTCCTCTAAGTGAAGCCCTTTATCTTTATTTAATTGACTACACAAAGAGTGCAAAGCAAAATCCATTGGCCAAAATAAAAATATAAGGGGCAAGAGAAATATCAGGCAGCAGTGTTCTAAAAGTGAGAGTAATTTGACTTAGGATTCAAGATATAATGGTTGTACTGAACACTAGACAGTCAATTGACTTTTTTCCTACTTTTCGCCTCCTTCTCACCTACGAGCTATAAATGTGATGATCTTTTAAATATTTTGTGCACAAATAGTTCATAATAAAATTGTTCACAGAAATGTGGAATTTCTAGGTTTTAGTCTGTAAATGAGAAAACAATACAACTTTTGTAGAAAATAACAATACTCTAATTTTCTTTTCATTGTGTCTAAATAGAACTAAAACTTGTTTGTACCAGAAGCTGGGATAAAGCAAACTGCTTGTGTGGTCTTCTGAACAGGAGGATGAAAGTGTTCTTTTCTCCAGTTTGATGAGACAGAGCTCCCTAAAAGAAAGGATTTATTTTGAAAGAGGGCACTGGGTTGACTTTTTCGGAAAGAGTCTTCCAGTTAGAGGGACTGCGTAAGAGGGACCAAGGCTATTGAGACTTTAACAAAGAAATGGAAAAAGGGAGAGAGACACATAAACAAGAATATAAGCAATGAGGAGATAAACAGAACATAAGGTGAAACTTACCCTCAATGGGAAAAAGAGTAGGAAAGGATTCCTTGCATGTGGTTTTGGGTAGGGAGGGACAATTTTGATAAAACGTGTGTTCAGGATTTGCATCTTTTTCAAATAAACTTTTGTTGCAGTGATTATTTTGATTTTATAATTATGGACTTCAAAACAATGTCTTTTGAATGCTGAGATTTTGATATAAATTTAATTGCTGACATTTAGGTGAATTTGACATTTACATGACTATATATGTACTCACATATACTACATTTTGTAGATAAGACTTTTTCTCCATTATTAACATATCACAATTAATATGGCATAATTTATGACTTCACATCAGCTATGTTTTTTGCCTATCCATGTTAACACCCCTGAAACCTGGGCGCCTGGGTGGCTTAGTCGGTTAAGTGTCCGACTTTCACTTAGGTCTTGATCTCAAGGTTTGTGGGTTCGAGCCCTGAGTCGGGCTCTGTGCTGACTGCCAGCTCGGAGCCTGGAGCCTGTTTCAGAGTCTGTGTCTCCCTCTCTCTCTGACCCTCCCCTACTCACACTGTCTCTCTCTCTCCTAGAAATTAAAAAACAAAAACAAACAAACAAAAAAAAACCACCACTGAAACCATAGCAGGATTACTTTTTCCAGGTAGATTTAACACTGGTAAAAATTATGTCTGTCCCTTACAGACTCATAGGCAATTCAAAAAAGGAAAAAATAAAGATTTTGATTTTCAAGATCAGAAATCAAAATAGTTGTTTATTGTCAACTTAGTCTTTTATAGCCACGTGGGAAAATACACAGTGATTTTTCAACCCCCAAAATGGGAGCAGTGAAAAGGTGAGAAATAACACCTCCTTACAGTGAAGGAGTAGATGTCCCAGTTTTATTCCACTTTGCTTCTCTGTACCACCTCAGCTTACTATTTATAGTAATTCATGCATGAGAGAGAAATAATCCAAACTGGTGCGGTTTGCAGGGAGATTTTTAGAGATAGTTAGCCCTTCACCTCTGCACTTTTATGTATTTCAAAGTCTGATGCAATTACCTTAGGATCTTTCTTTCAAGCAAATGTCCTGTGACGGTCAAAACCAAATGCTTCTATCTTATTTTCTTTCTTTTTTTTTTTTTTCTTTTTCTTTTCTTTTTTTTTAAAAATATTTATTTCCAGGAGAGAGAGAGACAGCGTGAACAGGGGAGGGTCAGAGAGAGAGGGAGGCTCAGACTCTGAAACAGGCTCCAGGCTCTGAGCTGGCAGTCAGCACAGAGCCCGACGCGGGGCTCGAACCCACGAACCGCGAGATCATGACCTAAGCGAAAGTCGGACGCTTAACCGACTAAGCCACAAAGGCGCCCCTATCTTATTTTCTTTCTTAATTCAACAAAAATTTATTGAACTTTTTAGTTCTAGCAGAGGATAAAAAGATGAATAATGACTTAATATTAACAAGTATTTCTTAATGACCTAACATTTTAAATTTCGTGTACTTTTATAGAGATTTTTCAACTACAGTTCATACATTTAAATAGGTTTTGCATGCTTAATGTTTTTCATCCCATTGAAACACAGGCCAAGTTGACATTTGCTGATGATGACAGGAGTTATCTGGAATAAGGGGTGTTAGAATTGTCAAATCTTAGATCTAGAAAGGAGGATAGGAGATGTGTAGCCTGGCCCACTAATTTTATAAATGATACACTGCAGTTAACAAAGGAGTGCAGACACAAAAAAGACCATTTGTTGAAGAAGACGTGTCTTCCCTATTCTGCTAGTTCTTTGCAAGTAGGATTTGCCCCAATACTCCAAGTCTCCAAGATTCTTATTCCAACAGATATGGATGAGTTGTCCTGATTGGTGGGTTGAAAATAAGGCAGTGGGACCAAGGTGCAGCAATTCTGTGTTTCCAGAGCTAGGTTGCTTGCACCCGAAATGGTGACAAAATAATGGTAGACTCATGAAGTTAACACTGGACAAAATTCACACCTTTTTAAGACACAGCTTTGGGATCTCCATGTGAATGTCTGTGGCCATACCACCCTGAACACACAAGATCTCTTCTGATCTCAGAGGCTATGCAGGGTTGGGCCTGGTTAGTACTTGGACAGGAGATCCCCATGTGGAAACGTCCATGACTGGTCAAGTCTGCTCATAACTGTTCTTGCACATTTGGGATTCACTACCAGAAACACCATTATTATGGTCAGACTAAGTATCAGTTCTATCAGTAATAAAGATAGCATATTTTTCTCAATCATCTATTTATCTCTAAATAATTTAGACCCTGGATTGTCCTCCATTTTCAACAAGATTTACTTTATTAGAATGAGTGTGTGTGAAGACTAAATGCACATTGTACGAAAAAGAGTATGAGGACCATATGAGTAGACATACAGGAGCAAAAAGGTATGCTTATGTTGGCAGTGATGTATTGATTAGGTTTGCAAGATAATATATAGGACACTCATTTAAATCTAAATTTCAGAAAAACCATAACAATATTAGGATAAGTGTCTTCTACCCGTCCTTTATCTGATATTTAAATTCACTGGGCGCCCTTCATTTTTATTTGTTAAATCTGGCAACCCTATCCGTAATGGTTTATTCTTTTAATAGAAGACAATGCAGTTAAAAACTAATGACTAGTAAACAATGCATGGTGTAAATTTATTTCCTGGATATTTACTCTGAAGTTTCTGAAAGACAGCCTTGTTTAAATGAAGCATATGGAAGAGAGAATGCTAAATATTATCTGTGGATTCATAACTGAGGGATTTACTTTACAGTAAAATTAGTAGGCAAGGAATCCTTGGGAAGATGTATGAAAATCTCTTCACTCAGACCTCTCTCTCTCTCACCTTTTGTAGTTCACTGAGGAGCATATCTGGTCTTTGGTTCATGTGATGCCACCAAATTATTAAAGAAAATGTTTCTATTTCTATCAGTCATTTTTCAGTCTTTAATGTCAGAAACACAGTCATCAGTGATGAAAAAGA
This sequence comes from Hyaena hyaena, assembly GCF_003009895.1. Classification (NCBI taxonomy): domain Eukaryota; kingdom Metazoa; phylum Chordata; class Mammalia; order Carnivora; family Hyaenidae; genus Hyaena; species Hyaena hyaena. The sequence continues at coordinate 494,439 of NW_024081605.1, forward strand.
TAAAAGATGAAAACTAGGCAAAATAACTTTCCCTTACGAGATCTAATTTGGTAGTGAAAAAAAATAATAAACAAGTATCCTAAATATTATGCTCTAAATACATAAAGTGAACTCAAATATCAAGTGGCCCACATTTCTCCAAAAGATATTGCAAGTAAGTTTGCCTTTTATGAACTTATAAATGTGAACATTTAATAATGTAGAAGAGAAAATACATTATATTAAATTAGTTGTGTACAGAATCCAACATTATATAAAATGTATTAATTTAGAGATAAATTTTGCCTGGTCACATTTAGTGAGAATAATTTTATTCAAACATATATACCCCTTTGATATCAATGCTGCCGTTTTAGAGATTTCTAAATCATCTAGCCGAGTTTTTCAGAGATTATCTTTAATGTGTTATTTGAGATGGAGTACACATTTTTAGACACTATGTGACTATATGCAAAGATTTCCTGAGAGTGAAAAAACCATATCCTTATTTGTTCAAAATTGATATTGAATAATTGTGACTGGATTTTATTTGTTTTTATATATTCCCCTCACCCAGGGCTCTGAAATAACTCATCCCAGTGGGACATACCATTGCAAATTCCTGTATATAATTTCTTTCCCAGATATGACAGGTTTTGGTGTTCTCAGCAGAATAGCATATTGATCCACAGGGATAATGGGGGCAATGGCTCTCTTCCATACTTTTATGGTATTGGGTATCTTGGTAGGGGTCCCCATTCTGGCCTATGAGACAACAGGTCCTACCTACGGTTGGTCATTCAAATGTATTAAAGCACTATCTCAGTCCACCCAGCCAAAGTGCCTTTACTTGTTAGTTATCTCATCTGCTGCTTTAATATTCCATTTGTCTTTTCTGTCTTATAGGGAAGACAGAACTTCTATTCAGTGTCTTCTTTTGCCCAGTCATGATCTTGGAAATGTGACTCCTAATTACTGTTGACCTGCTAGCGTTTCTTTACAAGGTATTCAGCTTCTACTTTTATTTCCCAGTTCAGGTGGTGACATGGGAAAGATGGGGTAAGGCCAGATGTAGTGTCCACACAAACAAAAGCATATCTAGAAGCCTAACTGATAGAGAAGGGACTGATATAATCAATTTGCCAATTCTTGACCAGTTGGAAACTCTAGTGGACGGTACCACACTTTTTTAGCAGCTGCCTTGGGCACTGTTTAAACACAGGACACAGTGTTACTGCATCAACCAAGTCACTGTAATTCTAGGGTAACCCAGCATCCATGGCAATATGACATCTCACCTAGGCAGTGTGGTGTCTACTCTCTGCACCCAACTTGCAGTATCTATTGAAGGGTCAGTTGCTAGGGCTTGTACCTGTTTTAGGGCAACAGCTTCCTAATTGTCAGGGGTATCGGTGTCTTAGGAGCTGGGATATGGAAAACAGTGAGAACTGCCCCAAGCTCTTGAAGGTGAACCCAAATGTCTTTCCACATATTCTAACCCCATAGCAGCTTACTCATAATGAGCTACCTCTTCACTTCCCATTGCCATTACCTAGGGTTAATCCCTTTAGAATAGCCAACTGTTAATGGGTTAATGGCCAGGGCTCATGGGTGATCATTAGCCACACAGCTCAGAGTTCCTGTGTTTATCCAGATGGTGCCAGTGTTAGCTACTGAAGAGCCACTTCACCTCATGTGGCTTGCCTCCACAAGACCCATGCATATACCAGGTATCAATAGGAATTTCCCCTGCTCCTACCCTATGGGCCACTGGAGCCACCACAGGAATAGAGCAGGGGCATTTGGAAGATCTTCATACACTACTAAGCAAACCTATTAGTGCTCACACTTCTAGAGACCGTAGGCTGGTGGACAGGGTTCTCCTCTGTTCCAAACAGCCATGCCACTTAGACAATGTGGCATTTGAGCCATGGCATAAGTAGGTTTATCAAGCATATTCTCAACCCATTTCTTGATAGGAAGGGAAGTTCTTATCATGATATGCCACAGAGCTTTGCGCCTCTTTTGCCTTCTTAGGGATTGGATAGGCTTGTACCTTGTCAATTATAGCTTTTGGAAATGTGTATGTTACTTGACCGTATGACTCCCCAAAACTTTATAGTAGTGCCTAGGTCTTAAATTTTCTGTGATTGCACTGCCTATTTTCTCTCTCATAGATGTTCTAGCAAAGTTTGCAGAGCATCCTACTGCATAAATAGTTCTCATATGAGAACATTATTTCATTGATGTAATGGCCCCATTTTATTGAAATGGGGATAGAAAGCATGGATAGGTTTTAGGTTACCATTCCATGACATACTGTGGGGCTTGGGGATCCACTTGGAAGATCTATTGTTGCCCTTTCCACATGAAGGGAAATTGACCTCGTGACTCAACAGCCAGGATTATACCGAAAAAAGTGCTTGCTAACTCCAGTACAACATGGTATAATCCTGGGACCATAGCCAAAGTATCTAAGATAATGCCAATCTTGGGCAGAGCTGCAACGATGGGGGAATTACCTCATTGAATTCTTGGTAGTCTTTGGTCGCCTGTCATGTGGCTCTTTGCTGACCACACTAGGCCGTTGAAAACGCTGTAGACAAGGCATGCAGTATTGGTGCCGTTCTTGGATAGTTTCTCCTATTTTCTTATGCCTGCCAGGTAATTTACATTGTTTGAAAGTTAGCACTTTTCAAAGGAGCAGTAGACTTCGTGGTTCCCAGTTGGCATTTCCCCTTAACGCTGGGTTTGATAAGTATAACCCAGAGGTAGAATTCACCAATAAAAGTTTGCAGAGTTTGATCTGGTAGGCCATCAATGCTCAAAATGTTCTCTGGCATTAAAAAAGATAAAAACCTTGTATACTTATGAAAAACAACTCCCAATTAGCAAAATGTTGTTGTAGTCATTTGTGTTTCGTAATCATTGATGGCACTGAGGGAGCCAGGCAACTTCTTAGGTGATTATATATTACAGTACATTTGGCTCCAGTATGAAAAAAAGCTGTCCTCTTTTGTTCATTTCTCGGGGACCAGTGAATAGTGAGCTCAACATGAGGCCTTTTATTACTTCCAGTGACCCTCGCCTAGAGGAAATTTGGGCCTGCATTTTGTAACCAGGGCATCAGAGGCACCCACCCTGAATAGGACTGTGTCCTGAGGCCTCTGCTGGAGAAAGCAGGCCAGGTTTGAAATGTTCAGTTTTTTTTTTTTTTTTAATTTTTTATTTGAGAGGAGGGGGGAACGATAGAGAGAGAGAGAGAGTGAGAGAGAATCTCAGTCAGGCTCCACACTCAGAGCAGAACCTGCTGCATGACTCGATTCCATGACTCTGGGATCATGTCCTGAGCTGAAATAAAGAACTGGACACTCAGCTGACTGAACCACCCAGGTGCCCCTGAAATACTCAGGGTTTAAGGCTTTCCACAGGCCAAGCAATGCCATACTGGTTTGCCAGTCTGTCTTTTCATGTGGGGTCTGGGCAGCAATGAAATCAAACCACAATGCTTCTCAGTTATTTCAAGCAGACCTTTTACAGCTCTTCTTTTCTCTTACAATTTGGTTGTTTTCCTTGAGTTAATAATTATTTCATACTTTTAAATATGCTTAATGTCCCATGTACCTATTACTAACATTTTTAATCTTCCTTCAGAAATCTCTAATGTCTCATTATAACTTTGAGAAATGCAAAGACAGTCTATCAGGTTTTTTGTTTAAGTTTTTTAGACAATGCCTTACAGCAATTATCCTGGAATTCTCTTTTTGCAACTGTCTTATGTAAGAGTCCATGCTTTCTGAATCCTGTCATTTCACTTTTTGTTTTTGTTCACTAGTTCATTTTGCTGAAACACAATCTTAAATAAAGCCACATGAGAAAGTTTTCTAGGTCTGAACAGAAAATTCATCTGAGGAACCCTTAGAGGTAGTAAAAATGTAAAACTCAACCAAACTAGTGATCAGTAAAATGTAAACTGAAGCATCATCAATTCACATCATTTCAAATTGACAGAAAGTTAAACATGGCAATGCCAAGTGCCAGATGTGTATGCATCTCACAGGAGTATGAAAAGGTACATTTACTTTTGAAAGCTATTTGCATGATGTAAAAAGTTTTAAATCTTGTCATTATGTTACAAAAAGAGACATACACAAGAAGGAAATGCTCACCATGTCCAAGGAGAGGTAAATAAATTGTGGTACATTCTTAGGTTGGAGCACTATACAGTAGTTAAATTTAGCATGCAAGGTTTACATGTCTAAGAAGAGAAGTTTGGGGGCACCTGGGTAGCTCAGTGGGTTAAGCTCCTGACTTTGGCTCAATCTTGATCTCATAGTTCGTGAGTTTGATCCAGCTTTGGAGTCTGTGCTGACAGCTGAGAGCTTAGAGACTTCTTTGGATTCTGTGTCTCCCTCTTTCTCTGCCCTTTGCCTACTCATGCTCTGTCTATCAGTCTGTCTGTCTGTCTCTCTCTCTCTCTCTGAAACACAAATAAACCTTAAAAAATTTTTTTAAATAAAATAAAAATAGAAATTTGGTTGAAAAAGCAAGTTGCAGAGGAACCATAATGTATATCATTTATATAAATTAACAGGTAGAGTAGTATCATTTTTGGATATACTTTATGTGATGGGTTTTATATATAAATCACACACATGTGAGTGATAAGTTCAGGTTGTTCTTATCTTTGAAGAAAAACAAGGGGTAGGAAACAGATGTGGAGTGTTATATAGAGGAGTTCAACTAAATGTGTATTATTTAAAGTAAACTCAAATATAGCAAAAGTTTAAGAGGTAATAAATCTGTAATATCTGAGTAATAGATAAACAAGATGTTCAGTATATAATTGTACTTCAAAATATATTTTAATAGATTGTGTAGGGGGTATGTGTTGAATATTGGCCCATTAGAATATGTCATTATTTTTCCTTAATCCTTGATCTATAATGTATCGTTATAAAAGATTCTCAATAGCAAATCCCACAGAACTGTGAAGCATCACTGTAAACTGAGAATTGAAGTTGAGAATTCCTTAATGTTTTATCAAAATTCACTGCAAATTTTTTGGAATCTAGTGTTTTGTGTTGGGGAGACATACTGTTTTGGCAATTAATATATTATTGGTAATACAGAATTTTCCAGAAAATTAGATTTTTAAAGTTTTTTTTAAACATCTTTTCAAATGTTTGTTTATTTTTGTGTGAGAGAGAGACAGAAGGTGAGGTGAGGTGGGGCAGAGAGAGAGGTACAGAATCTGAAACAGTCTCCAGGTTCTGAGCTGTCAGCACAGAGCCTGATGCGGAGCTTGAACTCATGCACCATGAGATCATGACCTGAGTCAAAGTTGAACACTTCACCAATTGAACAACCTGTGAGCCCCAGAATTTTTTTAACTTAAAAAAATTTAGAAATTTCTTTACAGTATTGCCTTGGTTTTTAAATCTCTGTTCTGTTTGAATTTATATACCCCTTTTCATTTTAATATTGTTATCCTGTATCTTTTAATCTCCTTCTCTTTAATCAACAATCAGCAATCTTATTCCTTGATTCCTTTGCTTCTCTTTCCCTGCTTTCTGTTACTTTGATTGCTTCTTAATTTTCTTCACCTCTACTCTTGTCACTTTGCTAATTTGCAGCAGTGGGTTGTATCTCTGCTCATTCTCTCTCTCTCTGTCTGTGTGTACTCTCTCCCACACACATACACACACACACACACACACACACTTTTACATATATATTTACCACTAATACTCTGATATATATATATACACACATATATATTTGACATTCATAATTAACCATTTATTTTATTCCAAAAATATAAAGTTATAAAGCATTTTTCTCCTCCAGAGATCATTTTTTTAAAAACTGGAAAATTTTTTATGGATTTTTGTGGTGTTTAAATTTTAATTTAATTATGTGGTGTTTGAAACCCACCATTTTTGTGGTGTTTCATTTTTAGTTTTAATATTTTCAGGGCACAAAACATTAGTTATTTTCATTTATAGTGAATTACATTTGCCAATATATTCTGTCAACTTACGTTCATGATTTTGCTGGTATCTCTCCTCTTCCCCCTGTGTTCATATTTGCTGAAGAATGTTTTAATAGTTTACTTAGTGAGTAACTTGTGAATTCTCTTAGTCTTTGTCTGAAAATGTCTTCATTTTGTGCTCGCTTCGGCAGCACATATACTGAAAATGTCTTCATTTTGTATTCCTCTTAAATGATAATTTCACCTGGTATCAAACTGTAGATCATCAGAGACTTTTTCAGCATTTTGAAGGAATGCTCTAGTAGCTTCTGAAAATATATTGTTACTTAAAAATAAGGGTAGACTAGTTACAAGCCAGTTAAGATTTTATTTTAGTCATTGATGTTCTGCAGTTTGTCCATGATACACCTGGGTTTTAATATTTCTCATGTTCAGTATTTAGTGTTCACTTTCCATTTGAAGATTCATGGATAATTCTTGGGTGCTATACCTTCAAGATTCTTTATAAAATTTTCTCCATGTGTGTTTTGGTGTTCATATGAGGAGGCATTGCTTTATCTTCCATCAATATCTAATTCTCTTCCATATGTTTATATATTTTCTCCATAGAGCATTCTTAATCAACATTGCATGATACTTCATTATTTTTCTCATTAAAAAAGTTTATCTGTGTAGTTTTTTCCATTTCACTGTTTTATGATTATACTTTTTATCTCCAAAATTTCTTTTTTTGTCTTGCCTCTTTTCTCAAAACATTTATGTCTATTTTGATTTCATAATCATTCTTTTCTCCTCTTAAGTAGTATATTAAAGCATAACTATGCAGCTACAATAACTATACAGCAGTAAAACAAGGCCTTAATCTACTTGTTCTTATTGAGGAGTAAAGTTCTTACTGAGGGTTATGGAATGAAAATTAGTATCTTTTGGAAAAACACAAATGTCATAGTTTTTGAGTGTGAAATAATGTGAAATAAAAAATAAAGGTCCATGAGACTTTTCTGATCTTTATTAGTACTTGCCCAATCAGATTTAGCCTCTTGCTTGATCCTCAATCTAAGTACAATTGACCCTTTTCCGGCTGTTGCTGGACTTTCATGATGATGAAATATGGGGTCAGAAGAGATGCAGTGATACATTTGTGAACTAGGAAGAGAATGAGAAGATACTAGCAAAGGGAGAAAAAACAATCTAGAGAAATGTAAATTATGCACACCACCAGAGGCTAGGGAAAAGAGAGACCAAAAAACTCACAGGCTACTATGTGAAGAAACTTTAGGAGTTTGGTTTACGGGATACTCAAAAGAGAATGGGGAGAAGGGAACGGGATTTTAAAATGCTAGTTGAAGATTATGAATCAAATTCTGTTTATTTACAATTCAGATAAATAATGGACTCACTATTCATTTACTTTTGTCTATAAACTAACTTTTAAAAATATTTTATTTCTGAGAGAGAGAGACAGCAGGAAGAGGGGAGGGCCAGAGAGAGAGGGAGACAAAGAATCCAAAGCAGGCTCCAGGCTCTGAGCTAGCTGTCAGCACAGAGCCCAATGCGGGGCTCGAACCCACGAACTGTGAGATCATGACCTGAGCTGAAGTTGGATGCTCAACTGACTGAACCACCGAGGTGCCCCATCTATAAACTAACTTTTAAATGTGCATTGCAGACAGTGGTCCACAGAAGCCCTGGATATTATTGGGGTTATATTATTAAACATTCCGTATCACTATGGTAGCTTAGGGTATTATGGTTTAATATTTTCTTGCTCAACATTATGCTGGCTCCTGATGATGGAAGGGAAACTATAAAATATTAATACTACGGATGAGGTTGATTTTAATTTGTGTTATCTGAACAGCATCTCTCTCTTGCCCCCCAATCCCTCCCACCTGCCCACCCTCTTTCTCCCTTCCCCCTTCCTCCCTTTTTCTCCCTCCCACTCTCCCTCCCTCTTTCCATCTTCTCTCTCCCACTCCCTCTTTTCCTGTTCTCTCTCTGTCATCTATGTCTTCCTATTGTTAATACTAATTTACTCCAGACTTATAGAACTGTGGAGAATTAAGTGTAAATTGTGGGTAAAATTAGCTTTGGCCAATGTCCTTAATCCTTGCAACATCTGTCTTGACAGTGAATAGATGACCGAGAGGGAGATGTTTCACTTACCCCGTTGGAATGTGTGTTAAAATTATGAGGAAGATTGTGAAAGTAAAGTAATGAAATGATGGGGGGATGGCAGGGAGGAGGGCGGTTGCAAAGATCTCTGGAGGTATGGTGGTCTGAGATGGCTTCTCTGAAAATCTTACATTGACCATGATGAAAGGGAGACAGAATTGAGACAATGAGGGGAAATACATTCAAGGAAAAAAATCCCAAACAACTACAACAACAAGAAACATAAATATTCAAAGAAAAGGAAAGAGCTTGTTAGATTTAAGGAACTAAAGAGAGGCTAATGGAGACTAGTGTGGCATCAATAGGGAAGAGAAGCAGGTAATGAATGTAGAGAGGTAGAAAGTACATGATTGTGCACTGTCTTCTTGGCTTAATTTAAGTGTTTTTTTAAAAGCCTTATAATTATTTTAATTGTACTGGAAAGTTGTTGGAGGGTTTTACATAGATAAAAGCTAACATATACAATTCAAGGTTAGTCAATAAAGTCTTTATTTGAAAATCCATTATAATTAACATACAGTGTTATTTTAGTTGCAAGTGTATAATATAATTCAACAATTTTGTATATTTCTTACTCAGTGCTCATCAGGATAAGTGTGCTCTTAATCCTCTTCACCTATTTCACCCATCCACTCTCCCACCTCCCCTCTGGTAACCAACAGTTCTCTAAAGCTAAGAATCTTTTTTTTGGTTTCTCTCTTTTTTTTTTATTTGTTCATTAGCTGTTTCTTAAATTCCAAATATAAGTGGGATCATATGGTATTTGTCTTTCCCTGACTGACTGACTTCGCTTGGCATTATACTCTCTAGGTCCATCCATGATGAAGTCTTTTAGTGAGGCAAAAAACACCAAATGACGTGGAATTTGAGATGTCTGGATGCAAATTTTGGCTTTAGTTGAATGATGAAGTCATTCAAATGTGACAGTATTCATTTTCTTCATTTTTAGAGGGAGGAGTTACAGTGGATGCTACTTAATTTTTTTTTTTTTTTTGTGACTGGAGAGGATGTTGAAGTTGGTCAGCAATTTGCTCCTGATGTAATGATCCACTTTTAGGAGACCAGAGTACCTAATGAAAGAGCTCTTTACTCTCTTTTCAGGAGTCATTTCTTCTGGCAGCTCTTTCTTGGGCTGTCACTCCAAACAGTGTTCATTATTTATACTAACTTTTTAACAAACAGCTGCCTAAAGCAACAAACTACTTACACAGTTTAAGCTCTCTATAAATAGAAAAAAAGTAAATATTTATTAGAGAAGAATAAAGGGGACTCAACTAAAGTCTACATGAGGTGGGTAGATTATTTTAAAGTTTCTTTGAGTTAGGAATTTATTTGTTGTAGAGGCATTTCCTCCAGCCGTTATCACTGGTATATCCATTTATGGCAGCAACATTTGGATATTGCATCTTGGATTTAGCATCTTAAAAATGCTAATTGAGCTTCTAAATTAGCACAGGTGCTGTGGAAAGCAAGTGCCTGGTTATTTTCCAGCCATGCTGGAATCTAATGAAAGCTATAAAACCACACTGAGAAATATGCAAATATATTTTTATAAAGTTTCAGGGATTCATGAACTCTTTGAAGCCTTTCCATGGGTCCTCCACATGCAAGCCCTGTAGGGTGAATAAGAATGGAGAATAGGTACCTTCCAAGTTAATTTGTATTTCTCAAGACTGGCTTCTGCTTTAAATTGAATAGTTCTAATTAAAATAAATGTATATTCTGTTAATTTTTCTTCATACTGTAACAGTGTTAAAAGTGCTACTCAAAACTAAGAACATAAAGGGAGAATTCAAACACAGGATTTTCTGACAACCTGGAAGTGTTATCATAGATCATTTTAAACATGCGTTATATTGTTGTCCGTCCCCACCATATTGGCTGAAAGATTTTGTCTTGTGCCTAGTTAAAGTTTATTGACATATATAGGTATAAATCTGGGTTTTTCTTTCTTTCTTTTTTTTTTTTTTTTTGCCTTTTTTTCCCTTCAACTTGGCAATAAATTTCCATGCAGTTCTTTAAAATCAATGTTATCAATATGCAAAATCCCCTTAGGACTGCAGAAATCAAAAAGATAGCCACCGTTTTTCTCCCAAGGTAAATGACCATATTTACAACTGTACTTGTTTTTCAAATTTATCACTGCTATATTTTATGTGCTGGTAAGCCATCATATTCAGGTTGATAACTAAATGTGAAAGATACAGTGTTGAAGGGATTAGGTTTGCAGTGAAGTATGGTCATTTAGCAGTAGACTTCTGGCAGTCTTTCTAGTTTCTTCAGAAAAAGGAATTAGATATACAGAGTACCACAATTACAGTTATACATTTGTTAACATGTTATAATTTTTAGGACAACCAACTGGGGTAGTTGTTATTGCCTATTGACCTTGAGCTTGAAATGTAAACTCTCTGCGTTTCAGTATCCTCATCTGAAAAATGAGGGCAATCACACCTCAGTGTGTTGTTCAAAAGATTATAATGAGATAACAAATCTCTTGCTGACCAACAGATGCCTCTGCCCATTATTGCACCTTATGATCTCTGTGCAGCCGGTAGCCATAGAGAAATTTCTACTATTCGACTCAAAGTTAAGTACTTCTGTGGAGAGCAAGCTGAGATCATTTGAGGGCACATGAATGATGAGCCACGTGTGGGCAGCTAACAAAAGCAGGTGATAGTGAAGTCAAAGCAGACTCAGCTTCACCTGCTTTTAAGGACTCCTCTCTAATATGTCACCAGGGATTTACAGGCTCTCCAAGGGCAGTGGCCTCTGTTGCCAACTCTCATGTGTCTTTGGGAAATGGAGGTGGTGAGTAGGCATATATGTAACAGAAGGTCAGGTTAGGGACAGAGCTCCAGATAAGAAAACAGTGTTCAGTAAAATGCCTGCTAACCCATCTGAAAATGTTTCACTTAGAGCCAAGGCTTTGAAATATCTAGACATTGGTTATTTGATAAGTCCTATTTGATTCATTACTCATCTCTTGTTTATACTTTAGAATCTGTAGTATTTAACATAGCTATAGAATAACTTAAGAGCATATTCTTCAATTAAGAGTATTTCATTCTTTGACAAATTTCAGACATATTCTTTTATCAGAATCCTATTGTTTTTTCTGCTACTTCCTAAATGGTTTCAAATTTTTTTCCTGTGACTTATCAGAACTCAAACTTAACATTGAATGAATAGGGGATATCATAATTATGAAACAGCATATTTATGCTTTATCATGAAATAACAAATTGTAGTGAAATAGATATTTTTGCACATGTATTAACTCCAAGTAAAGAGCATGTTCATTGAAATGCTTCTGTTTCTCCTCAAGAGCATCTATTGATGTTCATATCAAGGTACAGAACAAAAAATGCTCCTGGCACTTTAGATAAGAGGCTTTGGACTCATGATTGGATCCAGTTCAATCCTTTAGCACCTTTGAGTTTGGACAAATAGCGTGAACTTTATAAAACCCATTTTATTCAATTATAAAAAGGGAGAAATATACCTCCCTTGCAGGTTTTTAAAAAATGTTTAATGTTTTTTATGTATTTCTGAGAGAGAGAGAGGCAGCGTGAGCAGCGAAGGGTCTGAGAGAGAGGGAGATACAGAATCCAAAGCAGGATCCAGGCTCTGAGCTAGCTGTCAGCACAGAATCTGATGTCGGGCCTGAACCCATGAACCCCGAGATCATGACCTGGGCGGAAGTCAGATACTTAACCGACTCAGCCACCCAGGCACCACATCCCTTGCAGGTTTTTAACATAGATATGAAGTAATGTATATAAAATGCATAGCATATAGTAATCATCCAGCAAACAGTAGTTACTCCTGTTATTGATATTATTATTTTTTGCCTATTGGTGGTTGGTGGTACATAGACACACCACTGAGCTGTCTCTCAACTCTGAGGATGAGAATTTGAAACTATTTTGTAAAGCATATCATCTAAATACTAGTTTATAAACAGAGATGAGGGGACGTTCTGGACGCTTATTTTTTCACACACAAAAAAGAGTACTCCCAGCTTAAAGCTAGAGGAGGAAAAAAAAAAGATAAATATTTAAAAGAAGAAAATAATGTTCAGAGAACAGAGACATCATATAATGCAGTGATTTTCTTTGGGGAGAACTTTAGTTACTTGTGATAGTCTGTGATCTCTGCCTTCCAGAGGTAATTGCCTGAGTATGGTTCCGGCTGGGTCCAGGGGTCCCTGAAGGATGGATGGTATCCACAAGGGAGGGATGAGAGAGGCCCAAGAACCTTTCTGGTCACCAGGCAGGCACATCTGCTCTGACTGGGGCTCAAATTTATTTTATAATTAAGTGTTTGGGGGGCAGCACAGAAGTGGCATTTGCCTTAGACAATGATTTCGGATGACAGACTTCTTTGATATTTAAGAATTTCCCAGAACATAGATTTGTAGAAGACTCCTGCATAACCTTTATCAATAGGGATTGAGGTAGGTAGATGCTTATCCAATGGGGAAGGAAGGTATCTTTAGCATACAAGACAATGTTTTTAGCATAAAAAGGGTGAAGTTTAGTTCTTTGTGAGCAGGGGTCAATAGCTTGTTTCTTTAAGAAGTATTAAGAAAAATAGGTCTTTCAGGAAACACGTTTGCTCCCATAATCACAAAAGAAGAAATTCCCCAGTAGGTTCCTTCACAGAGTGCAATCAGCATATTCAAGGCCAGAATAAGTTACTCTGAATACTGATCAACAAAAATGGGTCAGTGCTCCAAGCAGAAACAATTGGGTGGGAGTGGATATCTGTCCTTAACTCTAAATTAGGCTCTTTGTCTCGGGACCAGACTCAATTATAACACCTGTGTTCTTAACTCCCTTTATTATCTAAGTCTTGGATCTGCAAGGCCCCTAGGAAGAGTCTTTTGACAGTCATCCACAGTGCCTTCAGCTAAAATCTCTTTTGAAAAGGCAGGAATATGCTTTTCCTTATGAACAATCTGTGTGGTGAATAACGGTCTGATTTGGAATATTATGAGGCCTGTTCAATACCAGCAGGCTCATTTCCAACATGAGCCAGTAGTAGCAGAAGGAGATACCAGATTTTTTTTTCTCATGGCAGGAGCTGTGCAAACAGTGCCATCTCCTCGCTGTGACGGTCATCCAGCGAGGCCAGTGTGGCTCCCAGCAGGTAATGTTCTTCTTTGCTTCATGAATATTGGGGTTGGCCATATGACTTACTTCCACCAATGGAGAATGAGTAGACTAGTACAGAAACATTTAGAGCCCTAGTATATTTCTATTACTTGTTTGCTTCTGCTTGGTGCTTAGAGAGAAAGCAGGTCCCATCTGGGGTTGCCTCTTCAGGCTGCAGCATGCAAAGACATGTGGAACAAAGCCACAGCCTACCCACAGTGCAGTACAGTGTTAGAATTTATCAGTCACACCACATGAGCCATCTATACGTAATATGAACAAGAAATAATTCTTTGTGGGGCGCCTGGGTGGCTCAGTTTGTTAAGAGTCTGACTGTTGGTTTTTGCTCAGACCATGATCTCTCATTCATGAGTTTAAGCCCCACACTGGTCTCTGTGCTGATGATGTAGAGTCTACCTGGGATTCTCTATCTCCTTCTCTCTCTGCACCTCCTATGTGTGCACTCTCTCTCTCTCAAGAATACATAAATAAACTTTAAAAAAGAAAAACAATGCTTTTTTCCCGTAAATCACTAAGATTTGGGGGTTGTTACTACAGCAAAGCTGACCAATATATCTGCAGAGCAATGTCATTTATCACACATTTGTATATTAATGTGGTCTCTGCCTCCCTGTTAACCACCTTTCAAGCATCTATACCCAGCTACATATAGGTTTTAAAACGTATCAGATTGGAGCACCTGAGTGATTCAGTCAGTTGGGTGTCAGACTTTGGCTCAGGTCATGATCTCCCAGTTTATGGGTTCAAGCCCTACATCAGGCTCTCTGCTGACAGCTCATAGCTTAGAGCCTGCTTTGGATTCTATGTCTCCCTCTTTCTCTCTGCCCCTCTCCCACTGGTGCTTTGTTTCTCTGTGTCTCAAAAATAAATAAATCCCAGAGCACTGGGGTTGCTCAGTAGGTTAAGCATCTGACTTTTGGCTCAGGTCATCATCTCATAGCTTGTGAGTTCTAGCCCCGTGTCAAGCTCTGTGCTGACAGCGCAGAACCTGAAGCTGCTTTCGATTCTGTATTTCCCTGTCTCTGCCACTCTCCTCTTGTGTTCTGTCTTTCAAAAATAAATAAACATTAAAAATTTAAAAAGTAAACATTAAAATTTAAAACATATCTCAGATTATGTTTCTCTTCTATGTAAAATTCTACAGTGGCCTGCCACTACACTCAGCATAAAATCATAAGTTGTTCTTAAAAACCCTGCAGGTAGCTTAGAAGACAGTGCACAAGCATGTACTTTCTTCCTCTCCACATTCATTGCATGCCTCTCTAGCCTATTGCTGTTATAGTCCAGCTACATTTACTTCCTTTTTAGTTCCTCAAACATAATAAACTCTTCGTTTTTTTCAATATATGATCTCTTTTTCCTGGAACATATTTTTCCTTATTGTATGAATGCTGGCTCCCTTTCATCATCATGATCCCAGTTTGAATGTCATTTCTTCAGGGGAGCTATGTCAGGCAGCCACATCTCAATAGATGATGCATCTTGCCTCCATCCCTGCCTTTTCCCCAATATTTCTTTGCTTCAGTTTTTTTTCACCATCTTCATCACAATTGTAATACTGTTATCACTACACATAATAATAACCAAGAGACATTGAATACTTCATATGTTCCAAGCATTATTTTAAGTAAATAACTTAGAATAACCCATGATGTAGGTACTATTTTTAAAGAAGGGGAAACTAAAGTCTGATAGATAAGTATTAGTTTACTCCCCTAGATTATAAGATGCATGAAAGTAGAAGTTATGACAATTTTTTCACTGCTTAATCTCCGTATCTATTACAAAGTCTGTTACAGAATGAGAACTCTAAAGTATTTTTGAACTTTTCTAATTAAGTATTGAATTTCTCAATTGTTATTCTCCTAGAGATTGCCTTATACTCCAGTGCCTAAGATCCTTGGTAATTCCATTTCTCATTTTAAATCAAGACCTTACTAGGCCAAGTAAACTTCCCATACACACCTCCTCTTTTCAAGCCAATTTTATAACTGCACCCACCATTGTGCTGCTTATTATGATTGCAAGATACCCTTCAGCAGCGACCATAAGGAAATTCTGGGGAAAAGTGTTTATTACTTACATGACCTGGACAGCACGCCTGGGGTCATACAGCAAGGTCACATCTAAAGAGAAGAAAGCCCATGTGTGTACACAGGCCAGGGCCTCTGCTTTTATTGGGGTTCAGGGTGAGAGGCTAGGGTTAAGTGGATTTAATCTTTATTGGTGAATTTAAAACATAAGGGCAGGGATTTAAAACACTGCAGAAGAAAGGATGCATGGCCCAAATGGTCAGTTATAGAAATCAACCAAGATAGCTAAAACAAAGGAGTCTCAGCAGGGAGATGCGGCCTGGATTTTCAAAGGCTGACAATGTGTTTATTTGATATAGGTGCCTTTGAAATGGATATGTTGGCAATCAAAAATCAGGCACTTGCATTATAAAAAAGGGGAAAAAAAATGTCAGGGCTTTAAAAAAAGCCATTGCAGAATTTTAAGTAGAGTGTAACACAATCTCATGTTTGTTGTAACTAAATCATCTTTGTTATTATTTGGGGGAAAAATAGGGTAGGATAATGGTAATGGAAAACCAATTAGAAGAGTAAAAATATGGCAATCAAAGATGATGGCAATTTGGATTAAATGGTAGTGTGGAAATAAGACAAAGTATAAGGAATCAAAATTCACAATAGATACAACTCATTGGGCTAAAGAAGATTTATGTTTTTATTTCATTTTTTAAAAAACTTAAATTCTAGTATGTGAAATGGATTTCAGGTGTAGAATTTAGTGATTCATCACAAGTGCCCTCCCTAATGCTCATCATCTATTTAGCCCTTCCCTCACCCACCTCCCTCCCTCCATCAACCCTCTGTTTGCTATAACTAAGAGTCTCTTTTTTTCCCCTTCCCCTGTATTCATCGGTTTTATTTTTTAAATTCTGCATGTGAGTAGAATCTTTTGGTACTTTCTCTCACTGACTTATTTTGCTTAGCATAATGTACTCTAGCTCCATCCAGGTCATTGCAAGTGGCAAGATTTCATTCTTGTTGATAGCTGAGTACTATTCCATTGTGTATATATATCACATCTTCTTTATCCGTTGATCAATCAATGGACATTGGGGATATTTCCATAATTTGGCTATTGTTGATAATGTGGCTATAAACATTGGGGTACATGTACCCCATCAAATCAATATTTTTGTGTCCTTTGGGTAAATACCTAGTAGTGCAATTGCTGGGTCATAGGGTAGTTCTATTTTTAACTTTTTGAGGAACCTCAATACTGTTTTCCACAATAGCTGCACTAGTTTGCATTCCCACCAACAGTGCAAAAGTGTTCTCCTATCTCTGCATCTTTGCCAACATTTATTGTTCCCTGTGCTAATTTTAGCCATTCTGACAGATGTGAGGTGATACTTTATCATGGTTTAGATTTGTATTTTCCTGATAATGAGTGATGTTGAGCATCTTTTCATATGTCTGTTAGACATCTGAATATCATCTTTGGAAAAATGTTCGTGTCTTCTGTCCATTTCTTAATTGGATTATTTATTTTTTTAGGCATTGAATTTGATAAATTTATTATAGATTTTGGATGCTAACCCTTTATCAGATATGTCATTAGCAAATAGCTCCTCTCATTCTGTAGGTTGTCTTTTAGTTTTGTTAATTGTTACCTTCGTTGAAAGATTCATTTTTAAATTCCCTCTTAGAGGTTGTTCATGAGGAATTTCCTAAGTAAATAAATAACAAAGATAAGTAAATTAGTAAGTAAATAAATAAGCCATCTTGTTCTAAGTGGCAGCAGAAATCCCCTTGGGTGCATTTGATGTATTAATATCCAGAAATGATCCTTATTTTACTTAGCATTATTAATTCAAAATGACTTGAAATTGCACTGCAAATTATGAAACATCCCTGAGACAGAATTTCATGTAAGGGCTACATTTTTCAAGATTCTTTAGAATTAAAATTAATAGAAATTTTGACGTTTGAAAAAAAATTGTCTTCTTAGATGTGTATAATTTTTTAGGTCAATATATTCTTCACCCGATCCTTTCTTACAGATTTTGACATTTTCAAAAACAGTCGTCTTTGGACACCTATTTCACCTGAAAAACAAAGGCACTGGGTAAAATGATCTCTGAAGTCTTTTCTGTGTCACATCTCTGTGAATGCTTTGAATAACACTATCTTAATCAGGACCCATAAACTCTTTTTAACTGAACTTAAAGAGAAAACTATTTGTTTCTCTCTGATTATAGGTCTTTAAATATGACTGGAATGGTGGGTTAGTGTATAGAGCCAAATGTATTTGCATGAGAGAGCTCCACTCTAACACTAATAGATCACACATTTAAAAATATCAATATATCACCCTGGGACACCAAGCTGCCCTGCCTGCTAATGTAATTTACATAAGGAGCAATAAATAATAACATTGAATCAACAGTATTACAATTTTCTACCTAACTCTGACTATCCAATATATCTTGGCATAATTTTTAAAAATTAAGCATATTTCTCATGAGCATTCCCAATGTCTTATGAGAATGTCCATATAATTCCATCATGTTATTTATTCATACAGATTTTTTTTAAAAATACTTAGCATGTGCCAGGCACTTCTAAGGGTGAAGAAGTGAGTCATGTAGACTTAGTCTTCACAGAGCTCACATTCTTAAGAAAATAACTTAAATCTAAAATAAAGACACCCGTATAAGAAAAGTTAAATGTTTAGAGCAACATATAATAATAATTCCAACTGATTTAGGTATTCACTGGACACAGGTCATTTATTCTTCCAGGGAATCAGTAAAGTAAGTGGAAAGTAAGTGGGACTTAAAGCGACAAATAAGCTGAGATCCCATAGACTGGTGTCATTTTTATTTATTTTATTTTATTTATTTATTTATTATTTATTTATTATGTCACTATAAAGCATACAAATGTCATAATCCAGTTAAAAATTTCTTCTCAGTCAATACTAAGTCTGTGACGTGACAAGATACCAAAAAGAAATTTCAAAGCTATTTATAATGTGATGAAAGAGAATAATGAAATGCTGACGTGAAAACGTTTCAAACCTAGAGTAAAAAACTGATTTCATTGTATAGTATGCTCCTAAATCACTCCATGGCTATCTCTATATACCATAGATTTTATTAAGTAATAAGATATGATGAAATAAATAAGATCTAGTTAAATAGACAGTCTACACATTTCACATCATTGGGTCTAAAATAAGAATTCTTCAGATGGTTTAGCTGGGTTGGGTTCTGAATACTGTTTATTTTATCTGGAGTTACATCTCTAACCTGACCTTTTGTTACATTTATGCCCACAAACCACAGCTATTCCCTAAAGACATGAAAGTTGTCAAAATGGGGCTACTCCTCTTGGAGCTCCTATAAATCCCTGGTGAATTACCAGAGATGTATCCTTAAGTGCAGGTGAGGCTGAGTCTGCTTTGACTTTATCACCTGCCTTTGTTGCCTGCCCACATATGACTCATCATTCATGTGCCCTGAAATTATCTCAGTTTGCTCTCCACAGAAGATGCTAACTTTGAGTCTCATAGTCTAAATTTCTCCATAGAGACTAGATGTATGGTGATCACAGAGAGTAATGAGGATGGTTTGAAACTAGCTCTCACTAATAATACCTAATTCAGTATTTTAGGCATCATTTGGTTGGTTATTGGTATGCTGTTTGGGTAAAAGAGAAATGATATTTTGGGGTACTGCCTCTCCAAAGATGAATGAGGTTGCTGACTTCTTTGGCAGGAAATGTGACTCACTCAAATATCCTTGTAAACAGATTAATGACAAGACTGCTGGCAAACACACTTAATGGTAGGTACTAGCTGGAGTGTCCTGTCTAGGGGGTGCTTTAACAAGATGTGCCTGCCCTGTCTGGCTTCGCTTATGGATAATAAATATGGAATCTGAATTTATGAGATATAGTTCTTTAGAAAATATCCCTTAGACAATGTAACTATCTGAGGTTAAAAGGAAGTTCTATGAAATAAATGGCTCTTGCCATGGTCTGAATACTGGAATCCTAATGCCCAGTGTGATGGTGTAAGTAGGTACAACTTTTGGGAGGTGATTTGGCCACTGCCTTGGTTAGGAAAGTGGTTGAGTCAGGAGTTTGGGATCCCACAAACTCCTGATTCAAACTGTGGAGTTTGGCATCCCACGAACTCCTTGTTTAATAGTCTCTATCTGTCTAGTCCTATCATAGAATCAGTAAGGGATGACCAAGGATTAAACTAAAAAGTTCCTCCAAATGCTTTAGCTGTAACTGATATGCTAGAAAATGTACAGAGAATACAATGGACCATGTAGGACGGGTAGGCTAACACCTTCTTTTTGGTTTGAATTTTGGAGTCCAGCCAAGCACAATTTACATTCCTATGGAGAACATAGTATATGTTTACCATTTGCTGCAGCCCTAATTTACTTCTCAAGGAAATTGCCTTATGTAATGAAGTGGGATTTGAACTTGATACTCATTAAGTGCAAGTTTGTGGTCTACCTTGATAACATCATGGCCATTGCCTCCTCAGAGGGAGTTAAGGACTATAGTTACTAATAGGGCTAATGGAGAGTAGTTGATACATCCGACTGAAATTTTAGAGCTAGCCGGTTTATGAAATTTCTGAGACTTACAAAAGTTAGAATCTCACAGAACCTGCTCATAAGTAAGAAACAGACCTTCAGATTGGTTTTCTCAGGATGAAAAAACTTAAGATCCCCTGACTTGAAAACTGTATATAAAAACTATCTGGATTGTTTGGAGGAAAAAATGTGATTGCTCAACTGGCACATCATTGACTTCAGCTATCATTCAGTTTGTGGTTTGCAGGCTGTGAGTGAAAGGGCTAATCAAATAATGACTTTAATGAAATCATACACATCAACAACCTGAGAGGAAGCTTGTAATCTCATACGGTGTATTCTTATCACTACAGTATCTGATGTCTTTATCCTCCTAAAGCTCTAAGGAGCCAGGCTAGGGGGTTCATGGTAAGGACCATAATGGGAAGCATAAGTTATGGCAGGATCACTGGACAGTCTGGCTTTGTCATTGTTCTCTAATGACCTGGTGCCACATATAAAAAAGAAAGTTGCTTTCCCTGTGGTGCAACTGCTTGGGGTTCTACAGGAAAAAAAAAAAAAAGGGAAGCAACCAACCAACCAACCAAACAAACAAATAAAATACCTTATCACTGCTATGAGGGACAAAGAGGTGGTGCTATATAAGATTTGGAAGCTGGTGGCTGGTGTCTGTAAAACATATATTAATGAATACAGAATTTCATATGTAAAAGGTTCTCCAATTATGACCCAGTCACTAGATTTATGGTATATGAGAAAAGCCTCTGTTGTTGGGAAGAAATAAGTTTGTATTGTCATTTTATTTGATTATGTGATATAATGCACATTACTTTAATTTTCTACTGTAATTTATGTAGTGCAACAAAGGGTTTGTGCATTTACACCTTCAGGTTAAAAACTATTGTGAAAGTCTAATCCCAGACCCACAATTAATACAATATCTATGGAAAACAAACTGATGAAATAGGAAGTGAGTTTGGCTGTAGAACAATTATACAGGAAAATGTCTTCATCAACACATATAAAAAAAATTCAAGTGTAAAAGAAGTCACACTGATGTGGATAATGGAGGAGGTAAAAATAAAGCTGATCTACTGAGAGAATAAAAAAAACTCTGAAAGAATATCATTATATTTTATAAATAGGGATCCCTAATCCATACTGAATGTTCAAATACTGATCATTGTTAGGGTGCTGGGGGACTTCTGTCTTTTGCATAAAATATTGTTCAAAGATGAAAAGACATCTGAGAAATATATGGAATGTAGAAACCTAAGTGAGAGGGTGGGCAGGGAAAGAAATGGCTAAGAAATAGCAATCCATGTACTTTCGACTCAAGGAAAGAAAGAATGTGTCATTAGTATACCTACTAATGACAGACTTCCTGATAAACACACCAGGAGTGTTTAATAGGAGAGTCTTTATGGAATTATTTTAACAGGATGTACCTGCTCCATATAGGATCATTCATTATAAACACACCTGGAATCTATGGATTTATGGGGCATGTCTCAATGCACAAGTTTATGTAAGCTACCTGAATATGTCTAACCATGGAGTTCCATGGCTCCCTTCAGAGGATCTGAGCCAGAATGTGCCTTGATGTGCTTTAAGGGTCTTGGAACTCTGCCAATTCTACCTGTACCTCATGATTACTGGTAATTGGTAATTATTAGTAAAACCTAGGTAAGGTCTCTGATTTGTGTGAATCTGATCTGATGACCTGATCTTCCTATTTCACCATGATTGCACCACTTTAGCCATTACAACGAACTTGTATCATGATCACAGCATAGATTGTATTCATATTTTACGTATACATGTGAGTTGAAAAATTGGTCAGAGCAGAACAATTCAAAGAACTTAAAAATATATTATGAGGGGTGCCTGGGTAGCTTAGTCGGTTAAGCGTCCGACTTTCGCTTAGGTCATGATCTCGTGGTTCGTGGGTTCGGGCCTCTCCTCAGGCTCTGTGCTGACTGCCAGCTCAGAGCCTGGAGCCTGTTTCAGTCTGTGACTCCCTCTCTCTCTGACCCTCCCCTGCTCACGCTGTCTCTCTCTCTCTCCTAGAAATAAGTAAAACATTTAAAAAAAATATTATGCATTCAGTTACACATTCACATCTGCACACATACACAGACCTACACACACTATGGAATAGTTTAAATCTTTGAAGAAGGAATATTGCATTTAGTAGGTGTCTGTGATATCCTTTTGCCCCCTTATATTAAATGGAAAGTTCTTTTTTAAAGTTTTTTAACCTTTATTTTTGACATAGAGAGAGACAGAGACAGAGACAGAGTATGAATGGGGGAGGGGCAGAGAGAGAGAGGGAGGCACAGAATCCGAAGCAGGCTCCAAGCTCTGAGCTGTCAGCAAAGAGCCAAACACAGGGCTTGAACTCACCAATAGCTCATTCATGACCTGAGCTGAAGTTGGATGCTTAACCCACTGAGCCACCCAGGTGCCCCTTATATGGAAAGTTCTTGAATTTTCTCTAATCCATTAGTTATATCCTTCCTTTCTTCTCTCTTTCCCTTCTTCCTTCCTTCTTGCTGTCCTACCAAAAGGTAGGTCTTTTTACCATGCTTGCCATTTTGTTTTCCTTCTTGATTTCATGGAAGTATGTATGAGCCCCTCCTGTAGACCATTCCTTCTGTCAGATGCTTGTAATAGAGTGTTTAACAAGACAAACAAGGCCCCTCTGGCCAGGAAACTTACATTCAGGCAGGAATTGAAAGTCAATAAACATGTTTACAACTAAGTAAATAAGATGATTTCAAACAGTGATAAGTGTTGTACAGAAAGTAAAACCGGATGAGGTAAATTAGGAGTGACTGTAGGGGTGGGTACAGCCCCTTCAGATAGGGACAGAAAATATGTCTTTTTGGAGGAAATATTTTAGCTGATGCTGAATTTCCATTAAATTCATTCATTAATTAAACCAGCTGCTCAAGGAAAAAAATCTTGAGACCGTATTAATATATTCTTGCCCTTAACATCTGCATTCATTCCACACCTAAAGAGTGTTATCTCAAATACTCCTCAGATCCAAGTAGCCCTCTAATCTTTAACACCATTGTCATCCTAAACTGTCCCATCATCTTGTCCCCTTCAACCTGTTCTCATGACCACACAGAGATAGCCTTGTATATATTTAACTATTTAACTTGTTTATTACATACTAGTCTATGTGTACAATTCAAAGTATATGTTGAGCATCTGATCATCAGACACTTTGCTTAATATCTAAAATATCCCACTGCTATTGAATCTACCAGTGTGCTTTTCCCAATTCCATTTTTTTTTTAATTTTTTTAATTTTTTTTTATTTCTAACAGAGAGAGAGAGAGACAGCGTGAGCAGGGGAGGGTCAGAGAGAGAGGGAGACACAGACTCTGAAATAGGCTCCAGGCTCTGAGCTGGTAGTCAGCACAGAGCCCGACGTGGGGCTCGAACCCATGAACCGCGAGATCATGACCTAAGCGAAAGTCAGACGCTCAACCGACTGAGCCACCCAGGCGCCCCCCAATTCCATTGTTTTATCAAGTACATGTTTGTGTTTATAAATATACATTTTCATACAAATGTACTTTGCCTAATTTGGGCATTGTAAAATTAGTACTTTGGTGTTTTTAATTTTGTTTTTTTGATGAAATTATATGTCACATTTATCCATATTGGTGGCTGTGATGTTTATTTAATTGCTGAATAATATTTTGTTCTGTAAATGCTGCATATTTAATTTATCCTCCTACTCAACATCTGGGTTATGGGCCAGTTTTTTTTTTTTTCTTTTTTCTTTTACTATTATAGTCAATGCTAATACAAATATTCTTGCATATTTCTGTTTGGATACATGTGCAATAATTTCATTATTATATATCCTAGAGTAGAATTTCTGGTTGTTTGGCATATGTACAATTAACTGTACAAAGCACATCTAAATTATTATTTTTTAAAGAGATTCTACCAACTTACACTTGCACTAACAAGATGTAAAGTTTCCTAATGTTCCATGTTTCCTGGACACCTGACATTGTCAGAATTCTTTTTTGTTTGTTTGTTTGTTTACAGAGAGAAAGTGAGCACAGGTGAGTTTGAGCAGGGAAGGGACAGAGAGAGACAGGCTTAATGCTTAGCACAGAGCCTGAGGATAGGTCATGACCCTGGGATCATGACCTTAGCCAAAATCAAATGTTAGATAATCCCCTGACTAAGCCACCCAGATGCCCCTATCAGAATTCTTAATTTTTGCTTTGAGAAGACTAAATTTAAATTTGAATGCTTTTTTAAAAAAAGTAACGTTTATTTTTGAGATAGAGAGAGACAGAGTGAGCAGGGGAGGGGCAGAGAGAGAAGGAGACACAGAATCCAAAGCAGGCTCCAGGCTCTGAGCTGTTAACACAGAGCCCAACATGGGGCTCAAACTCATGAACTGTGGGATCATGACCTGAGCTAAAGCTGGATGCTTAACCTACTGAGCCACCTAGGAACCCCTAAATTTGAATGTTCTTAATTAATACTGAAATTTCACATCTTTTCACATCTCTCTTGGTTGTTTTTAGTTTTTCTTTTTTCTCTGAGATGCCTGTTCACGTCTTCTGCCCATTTTTCCTACTGAGTCACAGGGATAGTTCTCTTTGTTCCAGATTTCAATGTTTATCAGTTATATAAGTTACAAGTGTATTTTCCTAACATGTCGTTTGTTTTCATTCTCTTTAATGTACTTTTTAAGAAACAACTTCTTGGATACCTGGGTAGCTCAGTCAGTTGAGCGTCTGACTTCTGCTAGGGTCATGGTCTCACGTTTTGTGATTTTGAGCTCTGTTGGCCCTGTGCTAAGAGCTCCGAACCTGGAGCCTGCTTTGGATTCTGTCTCCTCCTCTCTCTGCCCCTCCCCCACTCCTGCTCTGTCTCTCTCAAAAATAAACATTAAAAAATTTAAAAAAATAGATTCTTTTTTTTTTTTAATATTTTTTTATTTATTTCTAGGAGAGAGAGAGAGAGAGACAGCGTGAGCAGGGGAGGATCAGAGAGAGAGGGAGTCACAGACTGAAACAGGCTCCAGGCTCTGAGCTGGCAGACAGCACAGAGCCCGATGCGGGGCTCGAACCCACGAACCGCGAGATCATGACCTAAGCGAAAGTCGGACGCTTAACCGACTAAGCCACCCAGGCGCCCCTAAAAAAATAGATTCTTAATATGGTTGTATTTACCTTTCTTTCATATTGTAGGTTATTATTCATTGTGTTCTAAAAAAAAAAAAACACCTTCTCTCTTCTGAGGTCACGAAAGAATCTTTAAACCATGTGAAATTAACGTTCTTGTATGACATGAGATAGGGGCTAATTACACATTTTGTCCAGCACTATTTCTTGAATAGTTTATTCTTTCTCATTTTGCAATGTCAACCAGGCCATATTTCAAGTCATGTATTGACCAGGACTATTGTAGGCTTAAACCCATTGAAAGACAGTAAGGATTTTATTTATTTATTTTTTTTAAATCTGACTGAGGTAGGGACATATCATAAACACTATAGTGGCCCCCAGAAATAGCCACAGCCTAATCTCTGGAACCTGTGAATATTTTGCAGATACGATTACAGGTATTGAGATGGGAAGATTATCTTGGATTATTTGCATGGGCCTAATCACAGTGGTTATTACAAGGAGCAAGAGTGTCAAAGTCCATAAAAGGAGATTTGAGTAAGGAAGCAGGTGTTATAGTATGTGTTTTGAAGATAGTGGAAGGAAACATAAGCCAAGGAATGTAGGGGACCTCTACACACTGGAAAAGCCAATGAAAATCATCTCCTATGGAGCTACACTTTGATTTTATCCCCAATAAGCCTCATTTCAGACATCCAGGATTATAAGAAAATAAGTATGTGTTGTTTTGATCCATTACAGTTGTGATAATTTGTTGCAGTAGCAGTAGGAAACTAATACAGGGAGTCATTGAAGAGCTCTGCCCAGGAAATTGCCTGATTTAACTTACACTTAACAAGAGTACTCTTACTGCTCTATTGAAATCGAGTATAGGGGTTCAGGGTAGAAACAGAAAGCAAGTTAGGGACTATTGTGATAGCAGAGGAGAGCCACAGTGATGGCTTGGACTAGGGCAAAACTGGCAGAGGTGGTAAGTAACCATATTCTGAAAATATTGTAAAGGTAATGATGTCAGGATTATGGATAGATAAGAACTGATCTGTGAAAAAATAAGGTCAAGGACAATCCTAAGAATTTACGTTAAGCAACTTCTAGTTGTCTAACTCAGTGTATTTCACTTAAACACAGAGATTCTCTCCCATCTATCTATCTATCATCTATCTATCACCTATCTAGCTAGCTATCATCTATCTATCTCATCTATATCAATCTAACTCTCTGTATATCTAATCTCTATCTAATATTAACTACCAGGACTTTTAAAAGTGTGTACATACTGCTTTCACCAAGTAACTTTTTAAAATCTATATTTAAAAGAGCTGGTGTTCTGGTCTGAAAAAAGGACCAAACTAGGTTTAGGTTGAGTAAGCAAGCCTCTGTGATGGCATTTATAGGACCTTCGGATGATTGTGTGACTGATAGAAATCTTCTCTCACTCATGTATACATGACACTCGAAGGTCATTGGCTAATACAGTAATTCTCAGTGCTTATTATTGTTATGCTGTTTGTTTCAGTACTACAGTCCTAATAGTAGCATCTCTCCAAGTGATTCTCACCAATTGTGGTAAAGAAGAGGTGAGTGGGTGGTAAGGGATTGGAGGGGAAATTTCCCAACATAGAGGGGTATATCCTCTTCTTCCAGAATGAGGATGGGAACTACATAGTGGGTGTTAAGTTATTAACAATCAAGTAAGTCCTTTTTGTAGACAAAGGAATTAAACTCAGATTTTACAGACACTCAAAAACCTAAATGAACATGAGAACCTTTAAGAAAGAAAAATAAAAGAGAGGTGCCTGGGTGACTCAGTTGGTTAAGCATCCTACTCTTGATTTTGGCTGAGCTCAAGATCTCGTGGTGGTGAGATTGAGCCCTGCATCAGGCTCTGCACTGAGCATGGACTGAGCATGTTTCTCTCCCTCTCCCTCGGTCTCTCCCCTGCTTATGCCCTCCCTCTCACTCTCTCTGTCTCTCTCTCTGTCTCTCTCTCAAAAAAAAAAAAAAAAATAGATGTCTGGTGGGAACTAACACAAATCAGTGTACGGAGACTTTAGAAAGTAGATTTGTCTATAGCCTCACTTCCTGCACCCCAGAAGAAAGCTACAGAAAGAACATGTAAACAGAAACTTAGGTGAATAATAACTTACTAAAAACCAATGTGATTCTTGTGTAGAACTGAAAGTGGATATTTTATAGGTATGAAGCAAGAATATTGTACTTGGTCTTCTTCCTTTGATCTAATGAGTCCTCTAACCTGAGGTGGGAAAAATCTGACACTGTCATTAAAAATTGATCTACAAGCCACCTTTTTGTCTCCTTGGCCCTCTTGAAAGTAGATGTTAGGTCAAAGATTATTAGAATATTGGATCTATGCTGCTGAACAGCTTTCCTGGTTCCATTCAATATGTCAAGCTCTTCACATACAGGTCACTGGTGTGACAAATGAGACTGAGATTAAAAATTTAGAGCGAGAATAAATGATCAAGAAAAGTAATGTAGATGAAGTTGCAGTGCAAGAAATATTATTTTTCCCTAATACAAAATTGACTTGCCTATCTTGTTGCAGTGTTCTGAAAGTCTCTTAATTAATAGGTCTAATGTCTGAAGCAAACAGCCTTCCAGTTTCAATACTTTAACACAATGGACATTTATTTTTATCCTCTCAGGGCCTAGATCAATCAGTACAGGGCTGTATTACATCCAGTCAGTGAGCAACTCAGGTTCTTTTCACTAAGTCACTGAAGGGTTTGGTTTCCCTCCTGCTCAGGGAACCAGGATTCATCCATTTTTGTATGTCTGCTATTTTCTAACTCCGGATCATTTGCCTCCAACTGACTGATGAGCGTAGAGAAGAAGAATCATATGAGAAGTTTTAGAGGTTAGCCTGGAAGTTCTATTGCTTGAACTTAGACTTAACAGGCCCACCTAATTATAGAGGGGGATTATTAGAGGAAAAAGGAGAAAAATGGATATTGGTGGACATAAGCATTTCCTGTCCAAACTGTTTCTCCCACAAAGAAATGCAAAAGCATATTTTATCTTTTATTCATTCAGACAAAATTGAGGTCATACAGTCTCTCAGACTGTGCCTTAGACTGTGAATGCACACAAAAACCAGCTTTGATTTTCAAGATAATTAGAGTCTGGTAAGGAAGATAAACATACAAATAGGAAAAAAAAACACATCAGAAGATAGGATGCTATAGAAATATAAATGTGGTGTGCCCAGTACTTCCTCAAGGGCATTACGGAAGATTCTCTGGCTGGGATTATCTTCCAGTAGAGTCTTCACTTGGAATGGAGTTAGCCAGGGAAAGGAGCAGATAGGGGAAGGAGGCATGCAGAAGCTTAGGACTGTACAAATCTTGTTCCTTTCCCAAGAGATTGCCTTGGAATGGTTAAAACAAGTAGCGACTATCTGGAGAGTATGAAGCAGGAGCCAGAACACCAAGAAATGTTTGTGTTTGGTGTGTGTGTGTGTGTGAGTACACACACACTCACGTCTTTTTCAAGAATTTGTCCTTTATTTTGCAGCTGCACATATTCATTGATAAAACAACCTTTATGGCAGGAAGAACATGATAATACTTTGAATGTCACTATCAGTCATCAGAAAGTGTAAAGTCTCCAAAGTGACCTCTGCAAAACAAGCAAAAGGAAACAAAAAAATAAAAACAAAAGAAATAAAAAACAAAACAAAAAGTGACACTTTGGTGCAGTTTCAAACATGTGTTTTGTTCACTGACCCATTATTTTCCCCTGTTGAGCTAAGGGGAATTCAGAAGAAGGCCAATCAGATAAGAAAGCTTTTCAAAATCTTTCCTGGATAGGAATGATTAATGTCATCTTGTTTATATGTACACTTGTTGTCCCTCATCTCCTTCCATATATACTTTAGTTGAAGAAATTTGTGACAGTGAGTTAACAAGTATGCTGCCTAAGTCGGTGAAAATCCCAAATGCTTTTGAATAAGAACAACAAAATTAAGATATAAATGTGATGTGGTCTTTTTTTTTAAAAAAAGTGACATGATCTTTTTGATTAAGGCAATACTTATGAATCATTTCTTCACAATGTGCCCAAGTAGAACTATTTTTCCCTAACTGCTTGAGTCCAGCCTCTTGAATAATCTTCCCTCATCTCCCTCAGAGAAACAAG
This sequence comes from Hyaena hyaena, assembly GCF_003009895.1. Lineage (NCBI taxonomy): Eukaryota > Metazoa > Chordata > Mammalia > Carnivora > Hyaenidae > Hyaena > Hyaena hyaena. The sequence continues at coordinate 523,728 of NW_024081605.1, forward strand.
GGTGAGTGAAGAACAAACTAGCAGAACATCCTATGTAAGTCTAAGGCAAAAAGTAAATGCATTTGAACTCTGAAACTACCGTGACATGAAACTGTGTGTTTGAAAGATGGCTGCCAAGGAGTCTGGCTGTGGAAATGAAATCATATGCGGGTAACCAACACTCAGTTTCCTCATTGTAGAGTTGCTACAAATAGTTAATGCTCCACACCCTCCGTCCCTCACCCCCAGCCCCATGGCACAAGTTGGGAGTATTTTGGAATCTTTAGCTGTACCATGGATAAGCCAATTTCTATCGTAACTCTTTCAGAAGCAGGTGTAATTTAGAAAGTTTACAAATAAAGGAAACTGCAGTGTAGCTATTCTTGGTGGCCAGCAATGTGAGTGATTTTTGTTACTATGCAGGTAGGGTTGATAGAGCAGGGAACAAATGGGCTATAGATTCAGCCGTAAGGGAAGAGGAATAAGTGATGAACACTAACCAACTGAGTGATCTTATTTATAGCTAACTTTTCTAAAGTTTCTCAAGTAGAAATTTTGGATAATACTTTCCTTGTCAAGTGTCTTGTGGATTAAGGGTACTATTCTCTAAAAAACTTCTAGTGCATGGAATTGAGTAGATTACCATTTGCCTTAACCAGTTATATTTTGTTATTTCATTCAGTCTAGATGCCTGATGTACAACTTAACTTTTTCTCCTTTTTAACAGTTGCTACAAATAATGGTAAGGGCAGATGATGGATAAAATGTGGTAGTATGACATGATTTTAGTCTGTAGCTCTCAGATGAGACATGATATGAGAATTTAGAGTGTACTACTTGAATAAGCTTAGCACAACAATGGCATATTCTTTGTTAAAAGAATTATGGGAATGAAATTGGCAAAATGACTTTGAATGAAGTGGACAATGATGACTGACTACCAAAAGCCATTCATCCCTTCTATCCCACTTTTATTCTGGCAGGCAAAAACTCAGGGAAAATAATCTCCTCTACCAGCCACAGAAGATAAACAGTTGTTATCTTTCATTGTTTCTGTGACTAGAGATACCAATCCACTTAATGTGTGGTTTAGGTGCATACATGGCCTAGTTTTAGCCATTTGATTTAAAGGTAGGTCTTTGGCATTCAAGGGGAAGTGCAGACTTCTGGGAAAGTTTTTGAACCTGGATAAAAAGCAAAATCAGAAATACAAAATGCTGTCTCCTTCTTATATTCAACATGGTTTAATAACTTTAATGATGCATAGAATTTCCTCCATCATATTCTAACCATGCAATAACAAGTTCATAGACAACAACAATACTATGTTTTCACATTGATAATGGTAGAGAGTTGCAGATACCTGAATATATTTTGAGCACTTATACAAAATGTATGTCTTCATGACTTTAGCCACTATTGTTTGGGCATTATGTTACTTGCAGCTAAATGTGCCCTAATTAGTAAATGTAAATGCTGAAATAAAGGGAACTGGTAGCCAGTGTTAGAGAAGAGCAAGGCTGTCATGAAAACAACACAAACCTTTGTGTATCCAATTTGTTTTTTTGTGTTTATTCATTGAGTAAATACATATATTTAATAACACCTCTTTTTCGAAAAGCATGATTCTAGGACAATTTACCAAATCTTAAATTCTTTAAAAAAAAACACAAATATATAATATAAATGCAATTTCATAAACAAATATTATGCATCTGTTATACACAGTGCTGAGTGTTGGTATATTTCAGGAGGAATACATTTTAATAAATACATAGAGTGTTCAAGAAGTATCATACTGCTTAAGACCACAGAGTTCATAGTTAAATAGACCTAGGGTTAAAATCTGACCTTGGAATTTCCAAATATGTGATTTTCGACAAGTTATTTATCTTCTCCCAGCATTCATCTCTTCATATGGCATTAAGAATCGTACCTACCTTGGGGCGCCTGGGTGGCTAAGTCGATTGAGCATCAGACTCTTGATTTCGGCTCAGGTCATGATCTCATGGTTTGTGAGCTTGAACCCTGCATCGTGCTCTGCACTGACAGTGGGGAGCCTGCTTGGGATTCTCTCTTTCCCTTTCTTGTGCTCGCTTTTTCTCTCTCCAAAAATAATAAATAAATAAACTTTAAAAAATTAAAAAAAGTATACCTACCTCATTGGATAGCTGTGAGGATCAAATAAAACTATCATATAAAATATTTAGACTACTTTTGGGACATTCTAAGTATTCAGTGTATAGTAGCAGTTCTTATTATTCCTTGGATTACAATATATTTATTAAATACCTGATTTGTATCTCTGGTTTAGGTATTAGGAAAAAAAGAAAGAAAACAGAAAAAAAAGTCCTTCCATCACAGAGCTTATTTTCTACAATAAGTTTTAAAATAATGCAATAAATACTGATGACATCAAAGTTAAAGAAACACTCTGTATTCAAGGGATTTCACGTATAGTTGAAAGAGAGAAAGGCAAACTAGTATACGTTAAGTATGAGAATCTGTGATAATTATTTGAAGTACATTTTCTCCAAGGCTAGGAGAGTCAAATAATTCTCTAATGCTTTATTTCTAAGTGCATTCTAATGCTTTATTTATAAGTGCATTCATGAGCAAGAGTTAATAGATTATCTTTCACACCCAACGTCTCTAGAAACTTGTCATTCTTTTCCTCAAAATTTGAAACAAAGGGGGAAGAGTATTGGTATAAATATCTTGCCTCCTCCCTGAGTTTGAAGATCATGCATTTCCCAAATAGAACAGGGAGATATATATTACATATATATTAGGGATATATCCCTAATAAGTATAATGTTCATAAAATGTTTTAAAACTCTATCTCCCTCTCAAGCAGCACAGAGATGGTAAATTAAAATTAACAGTTCTTACTTTTATCCAGCTTGAATTGTTCCTCTCCATGAAACTGAGGACATTTGTAACAGTAACCAGCCCATCAGTTTTATGTATAGCTATGTTTAACCACTAAACTCTAGAAGAATAATTAAGTATAAGTCCAGCTATTGGTGTAAACTTAAGTGGAATGTATCCAAAAGATCTCTTATTGTTTTCAATAGCCTATGTTTTATTTAATATACTGTTTAGAGACCATTCACAGTTTGTTGTAAAATTAGTGGGTTGTTGGTAGCTGTGTGAGGCAGAAACTTCATTTGACTAGTGTGTAAATCAGTGCAGACCTAAGTGTAGGTCCATCAGTCAAGGCCACCATAAAACTCAGTATTTCGCCAGTTGTAGTCTTCAGTACCACCATTCGAGCTTCACCTTGTACTGGAACTCATATATAGGTAAGAAAGTCAATTTGTTCAAATAGAATGATAATAAATAGAAAATCTTAATTCCCTAGTACCTAAAACATAATGTATTCACCCCTGGAGCACTGTTTAAATAACATTTCACATTCCTTTATTAGAAAACAAAATAAAGTTGATTCCCTGGGAAACTGAATGATGAATCAATTCAGTGCTACCTTTGATTACATCATAAGCCTGTATCGTTATATGGCAGGATTGTGTAACCCAAAATGAACGATATCATGTATCTAACTCAATCCATTTTATTGCTTCTGCCAAGCATTTTCCCTAATTATTAATAGTATAATTACCAGGAACTATTATGCCATAAATAGTTTAATTCCTGTCATGCCTCAAAATCTTGTGCATTACAATTTTTTCTACATGTTATTATTTATTATGTATCATGTAAAATCAGCAATGATGCATTCTGACCTGAAAGACATTTTTTAAAGTTTTTATTTATTTATTTTGAGAGAGAGAGAGAGCCAGAACACATTGACGTGGGCTCGTGCGAGTGGGGGAGGGACAGAGAGAGACGAGAGACAGAATCCCAGCATGTTTCACACACAGTGCAGAGCTCTCCCACAATGGTTTGATCATGACCTGAACTGAATATCAAGAGTCAAATGCTTAACCGACTGAGCCACTCAGGTACCCCATGACATCTTTAGATATTGTTACATTTTCTTCCTGAAATTATGTCTTCCTGGTGAAAATATTTAAATGGAATATATCATAAAGAAAAGAGTAAATGAAAACAGATTTATGTGAAGTTAAGAAAATGACCGTTGAATTGAAAGCATTTGTACTTAAAGAAAAGGGTGGGTTTTTTTAAGTAAGCAGTAATTAAATGAAGTTTCAGTGCTGCTTCATAGCCCTGATCACAAATACTATTTGTTTCTCTCCCATTCTCTCTCTCTCTCTCTCTCTCTCTCACTCTCTCTCTCTCACACACACACACAGGCTTAATCTAAATAATGTATTAGAGTATTCCTTCTATATTTAATCAGATCTCCAGATTGTTGCATATTTAAATGAACAGTCAACACCATTTGCTTTTCCTATTGTGAGATCTGCTTGTTTTTATTTAAATTTCTCTCCAAATAACTTATTTTTATTCTAGAAAGGATTTAAAAGTGCTAAACTCATTTTATCATTTAAACATGTATGTATGTGTGTGTATATACATCTGTATATATATAGTCTCCACTTACATGTTCAGCATAATTAAGTCCCTGAAAATAGTCTTCTCAATTAGATTAGAACTCTGAACTCTGGTCTGTTTCTCATTAGGTAGCCTTCTCAGATAACATGCTGCATTAGCTTAAGTTACTCCCCAACCATGACCCTGCTACCACCCTTCTGAAGTTATCTTGGACATGGATCTCTAAGTGAAACTGCTAGACATTAGCACTAGGAGGGTTAAATACGGTACAGTCAAATTTATCACCGTGTCCCTGGAGGCCAGTGTTGGAGCTCAGTAATTGTGGCTAAAAATGGCAACAAAATCAAATGGGCTTGAGTTGTCCTAGACATAAGGCATCTTTCGTTCTTGAACAGCAGGGTTTAGCAGGAAGAACATGAACTCCAGAGACACAGAGCATGCCCTTGTACCTTGTTTTTATCCCTTGCCAGCTAGGAGTACTTGAGAAATGCACCTGAGTTTTCTGAGATGCTATTGTAATTCATAGTTCAAGGGGTTGTAAGTTCAGTAAGTATGCATTTGGATGTTCTTAGCATAGTATGTGGCACATAGTAAATATGTAAATAATACAAATTTCACTCGGTGCTGTGTATATATGTTTAATGAATCTTCCCATTTTGATTATACAATCTTTAACCATTCTGTATTCACTTTCTCCATTTTTAAGATTTTATTTCTCTTTTAGATGCTTTATAGAATTTTCAAATGTGACTTTTTCGTTCATCTTGTGTGTTACTTCTTTTTCCTTTTTTGTTTTACTTATTTTACTTATTATTATTATTATTATTATTTACTTATTTTGAGCTTTTTTCTTTTCCTTCTGGGTTAGGACATCCTGAGAGCATATAAGGTTGTTCATTGTAAGGTATAATAATACCATGTAGGAGCCAAAATTTTATCTGTTTAATAATCACCACAATGTAATTATTTGATCCCATGACCTTCAAACGTCTCAGGTAGGTATCACAGACAAAAAAAAAAATCATGTACATGATTTTCTTCATGTACAATTTTCTCATTTATTCATTCAGAGATGTGAGCTTATGGGTGCATTCTGTCCTGTTCTTAGGTTGCATGTTATAAGAAAAATAACCAGAGGGACAGATTTTAGAAGATTGCAAAAACAAAGAGAAATTGTGATTAATATTTCATGCCCTTCATTTGGTAATGAGTGGCAAGCAAATCCTTAAACATTTTTGCAGTTTGAACTATCAGGGTCTGAAGGAACTCTGAGAAGCATTTTGCTTTTGTTTTTAAAATGGTGTCTTCTCATTGTGTCTACTTGTCATTGAAAGCATCAGTTTTGTTTGCTTCCTACAAAATGACAGAAAGAAAGAAGAGAAACAATGAAATTAATGGAGAGCTACAGCATACCTTGGCAGTAAAGTAGATCTGTCACAAAGTCATAATTTTATTGTTCCCTCTGCATTATGAAGTCTGTCCAATAGACAATGAGTTGCAATCAACCCTGTGTGCGAAGAATAATAATGGAATAACTGCAGACGGGGGGGAAAAAAAAACAACTGTTCTCACTGGTGAGCTCAATGACTTCATCTGGATGAAAGGGTCAGGGGCTTGGGAAATAAATTTGAGTACTTGCAGATGAGACCTAAGACTGCTCAAATAATAATCTAATGGGCAGCTGATCTTGTATTTCCATTCAGGTTTCAACTCAAATGTTACTTCCTCAGAGAGGCTTTCTCCGAGTACCCTAGGTGAAGTACCTATGGCAGGGCATTTCTTCTCATCATGGCACTGAACAACATATTTTGTTATTGTTGTTGTTTTTAACTGTTTGTGTCCCCACACAAGAATATGAATGACTTGAGCAGGCCGTTCAGATTCTTGCTTACTTCATACCTCCAGAACCTGAAACACTGCCCACAGCCTGTAGCTAGTGATCAGTAAACATTCACTGAAGAACTAGATGAATGACTAAAATGGAACAAAAATAATTTTGAAGTTAATCTTTTACATTTTTTAAATTTAAAATTGAGGAAACCAAACCAAGACAAAGGAAGTACTTTCTCCAGACTACAAAGACCCTGTGTCTTTGTTCCTAAACCACTGTACTTTGGCTTGAAATAAATTTTCCACCACTGAAATGGACAAAACCTTTTTATTTCCTCTGCATTGTGCAGGGGCAGTAAAGTTGGGCTACAAGATTGAGTTTGGGGAAGCTAAACTAGTAAAATAAATAAATACATGATGATAGATAAGAGATAGATAATGAGGGAGGGGACTGATTATTGGTGAAGAAAAACCCTCCCTTTCCTCTCCTACTGAGATGATATGTGTCCTGTGTTTTCATTAAAAACAAAACAACACAATGCAAAAGAAAGACAGATAAAAACAGCTTTTCCACTGAGAAGTCCTTGACTTCAGTAAGGCAATTTTGTCTCTCTTTCCCAGCTGGGAAGTTGCCTTGCGAGTCCTTTCTGTGTGAAGTGTATCTTGTCGACTAGATTAGAAACTCATAAAGGGCAAGGCACACTGGCTTTTACTTATTTATTTTCTACTTGATGCTGTGGCATCTGGTACTGTCTTGTATACAAAGTGCTTTTTTATTAGTTCTCTTGATTGACAAATATTTACTATATTTGTAAAAAGTGAATGTGAACAGTAGCATCATGAATTTCTCCGATATTTGCTGTCCGCTGCATGAGCTTTCACTGTGTTGTTTATTATCTTCTAGGTACTTCACTGATTATTAAAATATATTGCCCCAGGTGATAATATAGTGTGTCCTTTTCACACGTTGAGTTTTTGCAGCTGAAGGTAATAGAATATATTTGTACTTGCTCTTGATAATTGTGAAAAAGAAAGATGAAATTCTCTTCAGAAAATAAAGTGTAACGTTAGTAATTGGTTAGAAATCCTCTTTTGTAAGCCCAGAGAACAAAATATTAAAGAAAATGCCAACTTTTAGGTTTAGTTTGTTTTCTTATTTATTCATCTTTAACTGTTAAAAGTTGCTAACTATTGTAACTCCAGTTTTATTCTCAACTTTCATAGAGCATGTCTTTTTAACTGACCTTGAATTCTTAATGTGCACCCCAAGCTTGCCTAAAATATGAGACTGATTTCAGTGTTCTCAGGGTTTTTTTCCTTGTCATCTTTTTTCTCTTTCCCAATATTTTGATGTTTTAGCTATGGTTTTCTACTAGAATACAGTGATGAATTTAACAATTGATCATGTGGAAGATGATATTATGTATGTTATTTAACATTTTCTTAATTAGTGTGAAAGAAACAAGGTCTTCTCTGGTCCACTGATCCTGATTTCCTTTCCTTGACACCACACACTGGAAAGTACATTTACTTATAAAGCAGCCTCAGATATCTCTTTCTAAAAGTGAGAACAGTTAATACCTTTTATCTTAACCTAATCAAAGTCCTTCAGTTTCATTACCAACTTATAGCAAACTATTCATCATGATTTTGTTTTTCTTTTGTGGTTTGTTTTCTTTCTTTCTTTCTCTCTTTCTTTCTTTCTTTCTTTCTTTCTTTCTTTCTTTCTTTGCCATTAGTACCCATCAGTGATTTATGCAAGTATTATTTCAAATGATACTTATATTCAGTCATCACCATAGAAACAAGCTTAATCCATTACACTACATAGAAAGCATTTTTTTAAAGTTTGTGGTTAAAAAAAACCTGTATCTACATATTTATCTATACCTATATCTAGATACAGAGATAGATAAGATAGATAAGTTTAAGCTAAAACAGAGCAATTAAAACCAGTTAAATGTTAGAGCAAGAGCAATAATCATAATAAGGACTTCATAAAAGAAACACAAATGAATTTTAATCAATGTGCCCCAAGAGACAAGTGCTTGGGTTAGACAGAGTTCATGATTGTCTTTGCATTAAAGAATGGTTTGAATGGTTTGAATTCTGGGTCTCTATAGTAGTTAGTTGTCCTTACCTTTCCACATCTTTCACCTCATGTTTTTGCTTATCAGACCCCAATTTTCCTTCAGCAGTGTGCTGAGATTATAAGCGAGCCATGCCAGCAAGGGGCTTGTGAATAAAGCTCAGATGTTTGTGTTCCACCACATTGGTCCTGGTGGCTCATTCTGGAATATGAACAGGAACCAAGCAGGGACATGAGGGCCAGGCCTGGCTGTTGCCGGAACTATGTCTTCAGCGAATGTGGTATTTATTGGAATATATATTGGAATATTGGAATATATTGGAATACACACACACACACACACACACACACACTTAGAATGTAGGATTGGATTTGCTGCTAGCTGTTTTTGCCACCATTTCTTCTGAGATCAGATGAGGTGGGGTGCATTCAGGGTGGTATGGCCATGTAGACTTTGTCATCATTTCTAATAAGCTTATCTGAGATGGTGCCAACACAAAGTATAGCAAGAGAAAGAGACTGATCCCTGTCAAAATATTTTTTTTTAAAAATTTAATGTTTATTTTTGAGAGAGAGAGGGACAGACAGAGCACAAGTAGGGGACAGGCAGAGAGGGAGATACAAAACCCCAAGCAGGCTCCAGACTCTGAGCTTATCAGCACAGAGCCCAATGCCGGGCTCAAATTCACAAGCTGTGAGATCATGACCTGAGCTGAAGTCGGACGCCCAACTGACTGAGCCACCCAGGCGCCCCACTGTCAGCATATTTTTGAGCACTCTATTTTGTCAATGGTATGAATAAAAAATTAAAAAAAAAACTTTTCAGCTTAAGCCAGTTTGGATGGAGTTTTGGTCATTTGTAACTAAAAAAAGTCCCTATTACAGTCTTATTTGACTCAAATTTTAAACATATGGTAGTTATTAACATATATAATATATAAAATATGTGTATTAATTATTAACTTAGTTGAACCATGCTGGTTCATGTCATAGGTATATGAAAATAAAATTTAAAACAGCATAATAGGCCATTGTTTTCCAAGTTTTCTTCCTCCAGACTGGTGGTAACATTAGTTCAGAAACACTCATCCACTTTGTTGCAATTCTATTTCCTACCCTCAATAAGGATTATTTTGTATTGTTTCCAACATCTGTATGTTTAAATATCTTGATAACATGAGGTCAACATCTCAGATAACATAAATTTACTAATGAATTAACTGAAACAAGGAAACTGGTGGTAATTTAATTAAAAGCAATAGTAAATTTGAAAGTTACTTTAGGAAAAAAATAGTAAATATAAAAAGGAAACGAGAACAAAATGAAAAAGGAAACAAGAGCCATGGGAAGAATCACTATGACATGGAATGTTAGAAATACCAATGTAAGAAACGACATTTAGGGGCATCCGGGTGGCTCAGTCAGTTAAGTGTCAGGCTTCAGCTCAGGTCATGATCTCATGGTTCGTGGGTTTGAGCCCCACGTCAGGCTCTGTGCTGACAGCCAGCTCAGAACCTGGAGCCTGTCTTCGGATTCTGTGTACCCCTCTCTCTCTGACCCTCTCTTGCTCACGCTCTCTCTCTCTCTCTCACGCTCTCTCTCTCGCTCAAAAATAAATAAAACATTAAAAAAAAAGAAAAGATATTTAAAATTGATTCTGTTCTGTAGATTTGTCCTTCAGGCTGCCCAAACATATAACTTGAGTCAACACAATAATTTATGTTGTAACATGTAAGTATCCAGACCAAGTTAACATGTACTGCTTTACACTGAGTACAAGAATTAAGAAAACATTTTTCTCTCTTGCTGTTATGTCTGTAAGATTCTCTAAAATAGTCACAGAAAAGGGAAATTCTATGAAGTAAGGATCTTAGACATAGGGGTAGAATTTTGCTGGATTATTTGTTACAATTTCTCTCTGAATTTAAATTGATCTATATATAATCAATATTATTTTTGTGCCACACGCTGTGCTAGTACATTAATATACAAGAGTGCAGATAGTTGAATACACTTTTAGAATACCCCCATAATTGAGATTAATCACAGTCTGAGGACATCAAATAATTAGAAAAAAAGATGCTTTGTATTATATGCAGTACTATTCAGAATAGAAATTTATGTTGTAGCATTAAAAAAAGTACTTAAATCTCAGTGGATTAAGGCAATGACAGAGTTCACTGTCTAGTTCATGATGCATTTCTAGTTCATTTCCTAGTCTAATTTGAGTCAGTGGAAAGGGCTAAAGAGCACTTGCATATCACTGTCACAAAGGGTATTAGATTGTAGAAGCTATATCTGAACACATGTTTTGTCAACAACTAAAACCATGAGAAGAGAGATGTTGATGTGCATATTGTTTTTTTAGGGTTTTGTGTGTGTTGATTTATTTTGAAGGAGAGAAAGTGCAAATGAGGGAGGGGCAGAGACCTTGGGAGAGAAGGAATCCCAAGCAGACTCCACACTGTCAGTGCAGAACCCAATGTGAGGCTCCATCCCAGGAACCGTGAGATCATGACCTGAACTTAAATCAAAAGTCAGATACTCAAATGACTGAACCACCCAGGCACTCTGCATACTAGTTTTTACAGGCTTTAACCTAGAGTGCTATATATTAGTACTGCTCATGTGGCATCGGACAAAGAAAGTCATGAGATTCCACTTAACTTCCAGGGGTATCTGGAAGGAGGAAAGTTGGAAATATTTATTGAACAACACTGATGACTACTGGAGTTCACTGTTCTAGTCATCTAAAACTTGGTTCACTCTCCTCTCCACAAAAAACACACTCTCCCACTCACCAAGGGAGATGAAACAAAATTTTATCCATATCAAAATCAATTAATCTAAGATTCCTGTATGTTTTACAGTAGTCGCCATCATAGGGAATGATGTGTAGTACTTCTAAATGTCAATCATGGAAATTGGTGGACTAAAAAGGCAAGTTAGTTGAAACCCACATAACCCAAATATATTGTAGAAAAGATAACACCTACCATTTATAAATAAAGAATAAAGTGTGATATACCAGTCAATGATGTGTCATAACTCTTAAATCCTGGACACATGTTTCCAGTATGGCTTACCCCAGGATAGAGAATTATCCTTTATTTGGCTTCATTTCTTCTTTGGAAGAGGTTTACCCATCCATTCTTTGTGACCTTTGGCTCTAAACTCAGAGAATTTTATCTTTTTTCTGTTTCTTTAATCCATATTTACAGTGGGCATTGGAGAAGATGACTTATTTGAGGGATACTTTCATTAGTTCCCTCATGGTATGAATGCTTGGTGACTAAGCTATCACTGTAATTCTTCTTAGACAATCACATTATCTGTTAATCCAGCCTGGCAGTATTTTTAGCAGTATAAATCTCTCAGGGGAATTCTGTAATCTCCATGTACCTATAGACATAGCAACAGTTCTCTTAAAGATACACATTTCACATGTGTATGTGTTTAATATAGTTTTTTTAACATGTATTTGTTTTTATTTTTCAATGTAGTTCTTTGGGTTTTGGTGGAAGAACCACATTTAGTCAGTCTTTTCTTGAGCTCTTTTGTCTAGTTGAAGGATTTTAATCCATTCAGAGGTTCTAACATCAGGTATAAAACCCATATCCTAGATTGGATGCTTCTACCAAGTTGGATTTTTTGTTTTGTTTTTGAGAGAAAGAGTGCATGCACACTAGTGAAGGAGGGGCAGAAGGAGAGGGAGAGAGAGAATCTTAAGCAGTCTCTATGTCCAGAGCAGAGCACAACATGGGGCTCTATCTCGTGGCCCTGAGATCATGACCTGAGCAGAAATCATGAGTTGAAAAGTCAACAGACTGAGCCACCCAGGCACCCCTACCAGGTAGGGTTTTTATCAGCTTTTGTCATTTGGTATCCTAAAGTTAGTTACATCTTCAAACAGTACAAAGTCCAGCTATTTGTGAATCTTCTCTCTTCTGTTTTTTCTTGCAAAGGGACCGTTTGGAGTTCATCTTACTCATTTAATAGCTTTTTCACTACAAATAGTAGCAATCACATGGTATTAAAATTCTTTCTCCTTTCCTATCCTCTTATCTTAGAGCTAATATTTATAAGTGCTTCCTTTCAAGTTATTCCAAATCACAGTTTTATTACTTCGCCATTAGATAACATGAAGGGGCTCCTGGGTGGCTCTCTTGGCTAAGCTTCAGATGCTTGATCTCAGCTCAGGTCATGATCTCACAGTTGGTGAGATTGAGCCCCACATCAGGCTCTACACTGACAGCACAGAACCTACTTGGGACTATCTCGCTCCCTCTTTCTCCCACTCTCCCCAATTCTCCCTCTCTCAAAATAAACAAACATTAAAAAATAGATAACATGGATTATCAACCTTTCAGTCTCCAATAACTGTTTTTTTTTCACTGCTTCCTTTCTGTCTCTTAAGCCAATACTATCTATTCTGAGAGGTTTTTTTTTCTACTACCTATATCAATACCTGTCAATATAGGCTAGGTTATGCTGTGTGAAAAAAACAATCCAAACTCTGGGGTCAAATATCAATAGTTTATTTCTCAAAAATGTCCTAAGTTTCTAGATGACTCAGAAAGATATGAACACCCCCCCACATGAATTCCACATATACTTAATAAATTTGAAAATCTAGATGAAATTCCTTTTTTTTCTAACAAAGTAGATGCATTGTACATTTGAATTATGAAGAATTAGAGAGCCTAGGTATGCAAATAATTACAGAAAAAATAAGACTATTATAATCATGATGGGTTTAATAAGATCTTTCTTTGCTTGAATAATATAAAACATAGACTACAAAACAGAAAAAGTTATAGAATTTAACAAGAAAATAAGTAAAATATCATAATCAAAGTTGATAGATGCATGAAGATTTTCAAACTAATGTCTAGACATTAAAAAGATGGCCATATAATTAGTATTAAAATATATGATTTTTTACTTCTTAAATTAGTGTAAAATTGAGGTGATTGAGAATATTCTTAAAAAGGTTATAGATATAGCCATTGTCTTATACAATATAATACAGAAGATAGAAATGTTCTGCAGAGTAATCTGTGTAAACAACTCTAGCTTTACAAATTTGCTATGTGGAGGCAATTAGATGTGCAGAGAGATAAATACAAAGAATTTCATTGTAGCAGTAGGATTATTTATATTAGTACAATGTTCGAATAAAAATCAAAGAGCAAAAGGCCAAATAAACCTAAACATAAATGAATGGATATCAGTAGATAGTACTAGATCCATGAAAGAAAGAAAGAAAGAAAGAAAAAGGAAAGAAGGAAAGAAGGAAAGAAAAAGGAAAGAAGGAAAGAAGGAAAGAAAGAAGAACCAGAGAATCTTATTAAATAGAACATATATTTTGGCTTAGAAAGATATACTGACATGTGAAGATGCTCATGATATATATTAGTGACAAAGGAAGTTTGTATAATAGTAGATTAAAAATTTTTATTTCTTGGTAAAATTACTCATTTTCATCAATTGTTATATAAATCTTCACCTTTTTTTCATTTTTTCCTGCTTTAAAAAAATAGATGTGACCAAAGTTATTAATATTCCCATTTTAGAGGGGAAGCATTTTAATCATAAATATACTTCCCCAATGCCAAATAGAAAACATGATATCAGATAAAGGACTTTAATTTTGTTGAAAAATGGAAGTGAAATGAACAACAAACAGGAGCAAAAATTGTGAATACCACTAGAATTTTTGGCAAATATACTCTTGTCCCTACCACAAAAGCTACTGGCAAGAAATTACAAGATATTTTTTCTGTAACTTATACTTTTAGTTTTTGAGTCAACGATACCTTTCTTTATTCTAGAAAATTTGATTGCCTCTGGAAAACACTGAATTTTCTAAATAGGAAAATAAATATGTTTATTATTAAATTATAGCATATACTGTTTGTGCCTCTGTATATTGGGCCCTCTTTCCATTGAACTAACCTTGTGTTATTTTCATTGAAAACAAATTATTGTTCATGCATTCAAAGGGCAATGAGCAATTAGAACATAATTGATCCAACTGAGCATCTGATTTCAGCTTTGTGCTGAGAAAATGGTCTTGAAATAATGTCTTTTCCATTAGCAATTTCACCTTGAATTAGGTTCTTCTGAATTGAAGAACATTCTCTTGAATGTGAGAGTGTATTGACCTGAATGAGACTTAACTACTATCCCCAACACTATAATTCTAACAGCTTCTCAGATAGTTTAAATATGCACTCTCCATTTAAAGAATGAAACACTGATAAATTAAAAATGATAAATTATGTTTACAGTTTTTGTGTATTCCAAATGGTATGCATTCTGTTATTTTGTATCTCACCATGTTTTTTTGTAATTTGGAATTGAATATTTTGATAAGACAACTTTTCTTCATTTATTAGATAGTCATTGAGATATTTACTGAGTTTCTGATAAACTCAGGAAATGCAAAATTGAATGAGCTAAGTATTTTCCATCACTGTAAAAGAGCAAACAAATATGTAATAAGAAATTGCAGTAATTAATTGGATATAAGTGGAAAAATGGCAGTGGGTACTAGAAGGGAAGATCAATGTAGACAGAAGTAAGGAACCCTGAGCAATGCGATGCTATTTAGCAACTGCCAGTCATTAGTGTCTTCTAGGTTGCACATGCTTTACATCATTTATCATTAATCTACGTAATAATATCATAACTTTGTTGATAAGGAAACTAAGACTCAAAGAAATGAATAAATCTGCTGAAGCTCACAGCTGATCTGTTAAATGACAGAGTTTGAATTCAGGAATCTCTCTCAAAAGCCATGGTTTCCAACCCCTCCCATGACACCAAACTGCTCCATTTCAGAGATAGGCAAGGGTGTGTTATTAGAGGCATGGAAGTTAGGGATCACAACAAAATTGACTAAAGCATGACAAGTGAGCCTGAGTGCTGATGACACCGGGCTTGCAAAAGGAGGAAAACATGGAGGGGAAGATGGATAGGAAGGAATTTGGAATTTTCAAATCAGTTATAAGGAACCATTGAATAAGTTAAATATGAGAATAATTTTGATTGATGTGTTAGAAAGCTGATAGTTTACAGGTGCAATCTTTGAGGAACTTATCTAATAAGCTACTATTAGGAAGAATAGCATGGAATAAAAGGGAGGAATCAGAGGTATTAAAAGGATATATGAGGAAAAGAGGAAGTTAGACAGACAATGAAAAAATAGGGAGACAACAAAGGCCTTCTGATTTTCCTCTTAGGCTGATGTTGAGTAACCCCTGAAATATCATTTGGGTTTATTCATGTTCAGAAGGACCCTCCATTTCCATTTAAACACAAAATTTCCAGTTGTATTACATCAAATTTAATGATAGCAAATGATAATTTATTATCAAATGATAATTTAATGATATCAAATGAGTAGACAATACATTGTGCTAAGAATGCTGATAGAAAAGTAAAGAGGAAATATTAATGTCAATAGCATCAAGTTTTCTCCAATCCTCTATGTTCTACTCCAGTTAAAAATGTTCTTCCCTCACACAAGTCTTTATTCGCTGTATTCTATTATTCAAAACTGTTAAACATTTATTAAATAGGCAACATGTGTTGGGAATGGGGATTCACAGTTGTATAAGAAATGTACCCTGCTTTGAAAAGTTTCACAATCTCATAGACCAGCAGTCTTATACATAAGTAAATGATACTATAAGGCAAGGAGCTAAGTAACAAATGTTTGTGTAAGAGAAAGTGGTAGAACAGAATATGTAGTACTTTGCACTTCATAGGATCAAGAAAGAAGCTACAGAGAAGCAAAGATACTTGTATTAGTTTTGAAAAATGAGTAGGAACCAGGAAATAAAAGGTCTGTGCATGGTCACAGTGGGAAGTAATTTAGTGCAAATATTAGTACTACTCTTTGAAAGGAGAAAAAAATGTATGGAAATGTTGTGGTAAAAGATAATTATAGGACAGAAAGCTGAAGAGAGAAACAAAAAAGACAGGAATGTCTTGCTACAGAGTTTAGTTTGTAATGTTGTTAAAGAGGGAAAAATCTATATAATGATAAAGACGAAGCACATAATGGAAAAGTTTGACTACTAAGCATTTAACTCAGTTTAGCAGAGAGTCTGGGCATGGAACTATTAGGTTCAGGGGACTACAAATTCTCTCTCCCATTCTAGGAAAGCTAAGTCTTTTATGGTTGTTAATTAGCTGTTGGGTTGTTGATTAGTGCTCAGCTAAGCACTAGACTGGCTAGAACTGGTCTTCTGCAGACATAGGGCATCAACTATAAGAATGTGGTGCTCTGCTGCTTGTGTGACATGAAGAGCCTGAATCAAGGTGATAATACCCAGTCAGGTTGACCATGTTTCAGTGGGCTAAGTGGTCAGGTCAGGGGAGGTACATCAGTGTACATTAATGTATGATAATAGAGTTACAGAATCACATATATGAATCACTGGCTGAGGATTCTTAATTAAATACTATGACTATTTGTTTACATCTGTTTCTTTCTTAATCGATCTATTTAGTAAAAGGGACATTGTTAAAATTTTGGTGAGAAAGAACAGATTGAAGGATTGATAAGAGGCAAGAAGATTATGAACTAAGGCAAGTGGATCCTGTGCTTAAAAATATAGAGAAGTAGAGCTTTCGGCAGTTGGTGAGAGATTCAGTATTGAATTTGGGGAAAAAGAAGAGGAAGACAGATTCCATTTTGCCACAATGAAGATTCCAGTATCGAGAATAGAGTATACAAAAGAGTAAAATTAGAGGAACTGGGAAAAGAGAAAAATAATTTGGTTTTGGAAGACTGGATTAATGTACCATCAGGGTGTATAAATAGATATATCTTTTAGACGGTGCAAATTTCTGAATATTGGATGAGAGATTAAGGCTAAAAATAGGCAATTTGTGGTTGGGAATATAGTGTGGTGATTAAAACTATACATAACTGGATAAAAAAGTCAAAGTATAGATTAAGTAGAGAAATAAAAAGGCACATAGCTGAGCAATGGAGACAGTGTATTCTCTGAAGTTAAGATGACAATTGAGTGGAAGAGCAAAGAGTGGTCAGAAAAGTAGAGAAGAACCACAAAAAAGAAGGGTAGTAGACATCAAGACAACAGAGGGACAGAGAGCCATCAACAGCAATAAATGTCAGACAGAGGTCAATGATTAAAAAGGAAAAGGGTCAACACTTTTCTAAGCTGGTGGTTAGTGGTGACCATATGAAGAACTCCTGCGATGTTTATGTGGGTATAGAATCCAGAAAGCAGTGGTCAATTCTGTGAATTAAAGGTCAGGAAAAGGAGATTAAACACACACACACACACACACACACACACACACACACACACACACTGTAAAAGCTTGATTAGGAAAGGATAAGGTCCCGGGAATACGACTGTTAAAAGAATAAAACTTTACTGGAAAGGTTTGTAGCATGAAAAAGTCTTTAGCAGTTTCAGAGGCTGAAAGTTTAGAATCCACTAAGAGAAAGAGACTGAAAATGCAGAGGAGAGTTGAAGCAGCAGTATTGAGGGAGACCAAGGTCCGAAGAAGAGAAGGATTTGGATAAGAGAATGAAGACCTTCTCTAATAGAGAGGCAAAGCAATAGGATTTGTAGGCACATTTGTAGGCTGAGAGGAGGAAGTTAATGATGTTAATGCCTCAGAGTGTCTGCTTTCATGCTGAATTTCAAGGACAATTTATATGCTACAAAAAAAGTGGACAAAATTAGTTTAGGAAAAAAATTAGAATAGCTGTTGACAGGACTGGGAGCTGATTGCTACCAAGTAAAAGGATTTCCAAGTGGGATTGAGTCCATTTGAGATTAGTCCTGTACTTGTGGCATAAATCTACATAGATTTGCCATTTTATGCATCTCTATTTTGGAAAGGGTGATGGGGACAGTTGAGTTTCAATTCTCAGAATTTAAATTTCAGTGTTTAAATTTTCAGCGTGGGTATGGTGGAAAGGCATTGGCATTCAGTGACTATAGTGCTGGTAGAAAAGCAACGAAATGATAGAAATTAAAATCAAAGCTGGGTAGATGTAGAAGTGAGCTAAAAGTAGTGCTAATTAAGAGGGAAAAAGGGAGTATAAATC
Organism: Hyaena hyaena; assembly: GCF_003009895.1. Lineage (NCBI taxonomy): Eukaryota > Metazoa > Chordata > Mammalia > Carnivora > Hyaenidae > Hyaena > Hyaena hyaena. The sequence continues at coordinate 542,207 of NW_024081605.1, forward strand.
AATGAACAGTTTAAACCAATGGTAGGGAGAGAAATAGGAAGAAAAAGGAAGGAAGTGAGAAAGACTTCTGGAAGGAAAAATAACGAGTCATTAAAAATGTACTAGGGTTTGCTTCATAAATGAATCAACTTAAATATGAGAAGATCATATGCATGTTTTTGAGAATTAGTCAAAGCGGAGTTGATAAGTGTAGTTAAGAATACAAGGAATAATGTATTTAAAGCTTAGAGTGACTCTGAATGAACACTAAAACCCTAGAAGATTGTGACAGCATTGGGGACTAAAGAAAAATAAAATTAGTGTCAATATAAGTCAATGACTGTGAGGACTCAACAGGAAATATAGGCTATAATGACAATGTGATGTAGAAAGCAAATTCAACGTGGTCTTAAAGGAAAAGAATTTACATACAAAGAAGAAAGAATAACTGTCAGAAGGTGGAAATGGGAGCCATGTTCTTACTGAGTTTTGTGCCTTTTATTTGAAGAAAGATGTTAAGGAATGAGGAGAGGTATCTCCTGTTGGAAGGAAATAAATGATGTTTTCTGTTAAGGTGGATTGGAGCAAAGTACTCTCTGAAAACATTAAGAATGACTTAGACGTACACAATGGAAAGGTGTGTGGCAGGGTCAGAGTGAGACAGAAGGATGGGGTGAGAGAGCAGATGAAAATAGTTGTAAAAGAAAGAAAATAGTTGTAATAGGAAGAACACAGTTGATCTGAGCTATGTGTATGTTCAACTGAGTTTGGTATGAATAGGATGCAGGAATATGCATAATTACCTATTCTTGAGGTTCTAAGTATTTATTTTATATAGTGTTGTTTAATGTAGTAGAAATAAGTGAAGATCCTGACTGGTATCTGAATTTGAAATATCCATGTTACTCCTCGTTAATATTTAGTAGGCCAAGCTAAATTTGACAGAAGGATTACTATTAATAATGCATTATACATCACTAATTTATTTTTTTTATGTTTTATTTATTTCTAGGAGAGCGAGAGAGAGAGTGAGCGTGAGCAGGGGAGGGTCAGAGAGAGAGGGAGTCACAGACAGAAACAGGCTCCAAGCTCTGAGCTGGCAGTCAGCACAGAGCCTGATGCGGGGCTCGAACCCACGAACCACGAGATCATGACCTAAGCGAAAGTCTGACTCTTAACCGACTGAGCCACCCAGGCGCCCCTAGACATCACTAATTTAGTTTCTACTATGAAGCATTGTTTTGCTGGTGACATGCAACATTTAAGAAAAGACTTTTCCTTGGACGATGACTGATTTGGAGGCTCAGATAGGAATGGGATAAGATGAGCTTGAACTGTTTTGTTTCATCCATACTGAAAGGAAACATTATTAAGGTTGATGGGGTGGGGAACATAACAAGGATCCTGGAATCAGCATGAAAGGGTTGCTTCTGGATAAATCTCAAACTATTTGAGCACCAAAATAACTAAGGACTGTAATGAATGATAAGTCATTCACAAAATGTAACTCTGTTAGTGTGTAGCAGTAATAAGTAGGTAAAGAAAAACAGAGAGCAGGAAGTAGGACTCTTGCTTATAATAGAGCACTAAATTCAACTGGTAAATTTGGAGAGGATAGGAAGATTCAGATGTCTCATTTTCTAGCCATCATTTAAAGATTCGTTCAGTTAAAAATCATCAGTGAATGCTAAGTTTAGGAGGGAAGCAGTTTGGATAGGAAGAGATATTTGTGATGTTTTCCTACAGACTTTTTATTACTAGCAATGAAAAAATAGAACAATACAGTAGAAAATTGGACACTCTGAAAGATTTAATTTAACATAAAAAAAAGAAAGGCAAACCCCATCAGAAAAACCCAAATATTCTACAACATATTTGACTTGCACTTCTCAAAACTGTCCAACTCATGAAAAATGAGGAAAGACCAAGAAACTGGCAGAGATCAGTACAGATTATGGAGAAATTTCTACTAAATACAATTTGCTATCCTGGACTTGCTTCTAGAACAGAAAAGATACTTGTGAAAAGCCTGGTACAACCAGAATGAAGTCTGATTTATTTAATAGAAAAGTAGCAATGTTCATTTTTTAGTTCTGAGAGAAGAGCATGTGGGAAACCTCTGTACTCTTTGAAACCTTTTTGTAAATCTAGAATGTATTTCAAAATAAAAGCTTATTAAAAGTTGAGAGAAGAAAAGCAGATAGACATTGTGTGTCTTCAAATGTGACGGCCTGAGAAGAGGAGAATATTGCATATATAGTATTCCAGTTGGAAATGCATAACCTAAATTTAGCCACAAAGAAACATCAGAGAAATTCAAAATATAGAACATTTTATTAAAACAAAAAAAATTTACTGCATTTGGAACTGTGTTATAAAAGAAAAATATATGCTGAAGGAGTATTCCAGATTAAAGGAGATTAAAAGAGATGACAACTAAAATATGGGGTCTTAGACTGAATTTTGTATTGGAAGTAGAAAAATTACTATAAAGGACATTGGTGGGTAAACTTTTTAAAAATTGGAATATGGATGATACATGATATTACATTTAAATTTGATTAAGACAGTTGTATTATATTTATATAATAGATATGCTATTCTAAGGAAATATACACTTAAGTATTTAGAGATAAAGGGACATGGTGTATGCATCTCAATCTCAAAATCTTCAGAAAAATAAGCATAATGTGAATATTTAGAGAAAAAAATTAAGACAAAATATCGATAATTGGTGTATCTGAATAAAGAGCACATGGTTGTTTTCCTTTTTTTTTTTTTTTACATTTCTTGCAACTTTTCTGTGTATTGGAAACCTTCTAGCTCCCCTCCTTTTTTTTTTTTTTTTTTTTTTTTAGAAAGAAACAACTTTCTTCTAAGAAAGGCACCATGACTTAATACCTGAAATAGAATGATTATAGTAATAGAATTTTTAATCTGAAAGGAGCTTCCTAAGATGTTGACCTTAGAGAACACATTTTTCATGTTGTACTGTCAGAGCTTTGAATATGGTACTTGGTCAGTAAAAGATGTTTGAAGATGCTGAAAGAATAAAGGAATGGAGAACTGCTCTTAGAGACAATATCCAGAAATGGCAACAGCAGCTACTACTAGGTGGCAGAATTGTTTTTTTCTTTCCTGGAATAAGTAGTTTGTATAGATAAAATTTTATAATACTGTATCTAACTCTACTGAATAAACAATAAAGGTAACATTATGATGGCAGGAAAGTAACAGGCTCAAGCTTTCGCATCCATGGTCACTGCTAAAGGATCCTTGGTGTCCATGATGGATTCAGACATTTAGAAAGAGAAAAATGGTGTTCAGGTCTAAGTAAAATTGAAGGGATAGGGATTTCAGGCTGTGTAGCTTAACCGTGGTGCTTCTGCCACAGTGCTATGGGAGTTTGGATAAAAGCATGCTTTCTCTTTGGACCAACGAGGTAGGTGTATTTGCTAATAGGTCATACATGGAAGAAGTTAGATTCTTTCACTTCAAATTAGTAAACATAGCTCAGTGACTGAAAAACTGGAGGGAAAAAAAACGCATATTAGATCGGGAAAATTTGAAACCACACAGGTTTAAATAGAAAAAAAAAAAAAACAAGCCATGTGTCTTTGAATCCTTAAAATCTGTGGGCACGTGATCTTCTGCTGTGTATATACAGAAAACATTTTTCTCTTTTTTTAATGTTTATTTATTTACTTTTGAGAGAGAGTGAGTGAGAGTGCGAACAGGGCAGGAGCAGAGAGAGAGGGAGACAGAGAATCCCAAGCAAGCTCTGTGTTGTGTGCACGGAGCCTGACTCAGGGTTGGAACACATGAGCCTGAGCCAAAATTGAGTCCCATGCCTAACTGACTGAGCCACCCAGGGACCCCTAGAAAACGTACATTTCTTGCATATATATCAACAGCTTAGAGATGTCCTTTTTTCAACTTAATATCTTCAAATCTACTTTACCACTAAATCAGGGGGTTGGCATATACACAATATCTTACTAAGATTTATAGTGGGCACCTAATAAATGATTAAGAAGCAATGAATCCTCAGATAGCTACAATACTACTTTTCCTTTCCTAGAGGAGCAACACAGATAAACATGTATTTCTCTGAGTAATCTAAATAAAAAATAGGATTTTATTCTCCTGTTTGCCTAAGAAAATTCCTCTGTAAGTAATTGCCATGTTTTCCATTTCAGTAACTGTTCTTAATGGAATTTTAACAAGCTAAAACAAAAATTTAGCCTTTTTTAAAAATAGATCCCTCAGTGTTCAAGGTATCTGTTTATCAAAGTGGTTTTCAAAGTGATGAGTTGAATGCTAGTGAGGAAGTGACTCCTGGAAACAAAGGTTTTAGTGTTGAGACAGGATGTTGAAATGTGAACCTTGCTGTTGCCTTTGTATTAGCACAGAGCCAAGTGTTAAGGCTAGATTTTAAACTTTTTACAATTCTATGCATCAATGAATGGATTGGTGTGTTGAGGTTGTCACTGTTGTCTTAACTATTATTTGTACTGCATTCTGAGACCTTTGCAGGACCATCTCTAGAGGAATAAAAAGTCTGTTTTGTGGGGGGAGGGTGGAAGAGAAAGAGAAATGATTCTTTTTCTATAACACAGATTATCATTTCATTCATAGGCAAATTTTAAGTGAATGGCACTGGGTAATCACACTAATTTACCATATTACTGTTAAAATTACAGTTTTATGGGAGGAGTTTGGAAAACTCAGAGATGATTCAGAAAGAATCACAAAGTTGGGTAACGGAAGGAAAAAATCAAGTAAATGAAGTAGAAGAATAAAATGTGAAAAACAGAGGGAATGTCTAATAGAATTCAAATATATATTGGCTATAAAATCCAGATGAAGGGAACTAGTTATGTTCTGCTTCCAATAAGGATAGACAAAGAGAAACTGAAACTTGTCAGGTAAGATCCGTGTTTCACTGTAACTGGGACCAGTTACACTGAACAAAAGTAACAACAGCAAAATGAGGGCATAAACAAATTATATTTTTATTGTTTGTTTTTAATTACTCCCAAATAAGTCAGTACTTCCATGATGGCTCACCAAGGATAGAATTTCCTTCTCTTTTTGTTCTACAGCCTTTTGTGTGTACTTGTCATGTTGAAAGTCATCTTAAGGTGTAAAATAAAGCCAGACTGTAGCTATCTAAACTATATTTGAGGTCAAAAATAAGAAGAGAGGGGGAAGACTAAAAAAAAAAAAAAAAAAGTGTATTTCAGTAAGCTCTATTCAAGTGTCTTTGCTTATGCTTACCAGACTCCCCAATTTTTTCAGGTGAAATATATGTATACATGCATAGATACATACATATATACACATGTAAGCATGCATATACATATGTATATATCCCATATATATGTCTTCGAAATGTCAGCTTTGTATTAATTAAAAAGAAGGAAAAACAGATATTGCCATGAAGACCATGGCATCAACCACACTAAAACCTAAGTGGTGTGAATAAAAGTCCTTGAGATGGCTTGAAATAAAATGAAAGAATATATCCAAGGTATAGAGGAATAAGAGACATGGAAGAAAGGAAAAATTAGAGTTCTTCAATTTTACCTACTTCTGAACATCCTCCAACTGTTCATCATTCTGTGATTATTTGTGTGAAATTCCTGGCGGACATACAAATTACATGCACTGAAAGATCCCATTTGGCTCTAAGTATAGGTCTTTTACTCATTTTTATACAGTAATGTCATTCAAGAGGTAGGAGAAGGCTTATGATCCAAATACTCTCTATACTGACCAGCGTTTCTCTAATATTTCACCATTAGCCACTATCTAACAACAGCTGATGCTCCTATTAGCTATTCATTCTTTGAGTTTAAAAAAGCTTTCAAAATACAGATGGAGCTTCAGGAACTATTGGCCAGGCACTTGGTGAAAAAGTGAGGACTATAAAGACTCATAAAAGGTGTTCCTTGAACTCAAGAAATCTATAGGCCAGTGGTGGGTCTGAATAAATTTACAGAAAATAAAGTACAAGGTTGTAAGTGTTATACTTTTAAAAGCTTCAGGTGCTTGAAGTACGAGTGTCTGAGATAGACTTAGTAGCTTGAAACCTGAGAAAAATTTCTCTGGGAGGAGAAATACCTTAAGCAGTTATACACATTTATAATAATATTGTGGAGCAGATTTTTTGCAGTTTTAGCCTACTGGATTAAAAAGACTAACTCGGAATTTTTATAATAGTGAAAAAGTACGAAGAGCCTTGGGAGTAATGAACAGAATCTAGGTAAATCAGATTCAAAAAAATTGAGGACTAATGAGATGTGGCTAAAGGTTATCTTTACTTTGTTTTTTGTTTGTTTCTGAAATACTCATAACAGTATTGTGTGTGTGTGTGTGTGTGTGTGTGTGTATGGGAGAATCTAAAATTGAGTCTGTCTAGTTTCCCATTGGTTCCTACCACTAGCCTATGGAAGAATCTCTGCATTTTGATTGTCTTGGCAGCATACACGGAATAGGGTATTTGCAAAAGGTGAGCACCATCACCTTTTTAAACTCTTAGCAACTGTAGTATCCAGAAACAACATATACATCTGTGCAAAACAGTGATTCTCACATTCAGCAAGTCATATAACCCAAACCTTGAAATGTTCACGGGTCAGGACATAGGCATCCTCTCCTTTTCTCTGTCTGTCCAGCAGGGCTTAGATCTTTAATGTTTATTTTACACTGCTTACCACATAGGTAAAGAGAGGAGGGGAAAAACATTATTAGAGACATGGAAAGGATTGAAGGAGTGGCTTTTGAAGGTTCATCAACTTCTCCTAACTCTGAATCTGATACCAAGAATATATAATCATGAAATTAAGTCAAAAGGCATACTACAGTCAATGTATGTGGAATGACTTGGCCAGATTCCCATGTGGAGGAATATATTGGGACAAGTAGAAACCATACCGTTTAAAGGTAGCTTTTAAAATTAGTATATAATGATTATTTATTTTTAAATCTAAGCTTTAAAACTTATAATCTTTCAAAAGAATTTAATGTGGCTTATGGAGTTAAACTAATATAAAATTATATGTAAAAAGAATAGAAATTATCAAAGAAAAGTAGTGAGAATATGCTATTCCACATACCCAAGATAAGATAATGATGTTGTCTCCTTTTTTTTTTGTCCAAAATGAAAATAGCTTTTATTTTTGTTGTTATTAGAGAAATGGTACTCATTAAACTTTCACACAATATAAAAAAGCTCTAAAGAAGAAAGTGAAATTTACCAAAAGTATTAATACTAAAGATGATTATTTATATTTTACTATATAGCTTACCTTTTCTAAAAACACACATATATATACAAACAGCTTCCTATTTTATAGCCTGCTTTTTTGCTCAGTACAATGTTGTAATTATATTTTCGTGTTAATAAATGTAAATGTGTATTTTAATTTTAATTGCTGGATTCTGTATCATTGTATAGAAGTTTCATATAACTATATTATTCAATTCCCCATATTAATTTAAATTGTTTTCAACTATTAAATATTATAATCAGACTCAGAACATTTCTGAGGATAGCCATGCAGTCAAGTATGTAATTGCAGAAATGAGAAAGCTCTGAGCTTTTTATCAACAGCATTAGCATGGCTAGAAGAGTGAGTTCTAGACTAGCCTTAAAGGAATAGTTTCCAGAATAATACCATGGAACAAGGCTACCTGGAGAATGGCTCTTTCCCATAAAGCACAAGACTGGACATCAGGAAGTAGTCCTTTGAATTCATGGAACTTCTGATATATAATCCAAACATCATGAAACTCTGGATTCAAGGAATAGAACATTGAAACTCTTGTCTCCAGAATCAGAAAGGCACTGCTGCCATCTCATCTTGGTCCCAGGAAAATTCTCCTGAGCTGTGATTCAGGTATCAAGAAACTCAGGCAGAGAGTACACAGATCCAGAGTTTTGCCATACTCTTAAGATTTGTACTGGCAAAGTGGATGTCCTAAGACTTGACTCCTATGAAATTACTGATTGGTCCCTAGGCTACTGTCACAAAAAACCGCAGCGCTCCCACACTGCCAGCAGAAAATGGAAGAAACTGTTAACATGGCCTCCACATGAATCCTGGCTTCCCAATCTCAAAGGAGTATGCCTGGGTAAATGGACCCTTGACCCTGGCACATTAGGATGTCTAGCTTCAATGAGTCCTTGTGATAATGTGTGTTTAAGCTTTCCTGATTCCACAGTAAAGGAAGGTCAAGAAAAGGGTGGAATGGAGGCTGAGTCATTCTACTATAGTCACTAAAATTACCTGGTTAAAAAGAGCTGCTCAGGAGATAGGCAGACTAATTTCAACACCACAGTTATTTTGACACTGATCAAGTTCTTTAACTTCTGTCATCCTGAGATTCCTCAAGTATAAAACTGGAATAATAATAAAAATAACTTGTAGTGTTTTATGATGATTAAGTTAGATGACTTACATATGAAATAATTTTGCCATTATTATATTTGCCATTATTATAATTTTAGGGCATCCTTTGCAAGCTTGCATTACTATTTCTTTAGGATAAATTTCTGTAAGTAGAATTTATGACTAATGGACATTCTCATTTATGTATTACAGTAAGATGGCAAATGTAAAAAATAGCCAGATTTACACTGCTGCCAGCAAATTGTAAGGGTGATTATTTCTCAACAACATTTCCTAGAGAGGCTATCATATTTTTGTTCATATTTGCAATACTTGGAGTGCCTACCTGGCTTAGTCATTTGAACGTCTGACTCTTGATTTCTGCAATATCATGATCCCAAGGTCATAGGATTAGCCCCGTGTTGGACTTTGCACTGGGCATGGAGCCTTTCTCTCTCTCTCTCTCTCTCTCTCTCTGTCTACTCCTGCTCTGCTCATATGTATGCACTCACTCTTTCTCAAAAAATAAAAATAAAAGTAAATTTGCAATACTTAATTAATGAGGATAATCAAATTTTAGTAAATAAAATGATTACATTTCTACTAGAAATTGTATATTCCTTTTGTTAATTTTCTATTGAGCTGTTTATATACTTATTTATATAACAAATTTCTCATAGATATGGACATGCTCACTACAAAGCAAGTATTTTAACATTTTGTCATTTATGTTATAAACATTTTCTTTTTCCCCAGATTAATTTATAATTGACAAATATATGTATTTAAAGTATACAACGTGATGATTTGATAGAGTACATTATCAAATGTTTACAACAGTCGGGTTACATTTACCACCTTACATAGTCACCTGTTGTGTGTGTGTGTGTGGGGGGGTGGGAATGCTTAAGATCTACTCTATTAGCAAATTTTAAGTACACAATTCAGTTACTAACTATAGTCACCATGCTCTATAGTGGTCAGATTACAGTATCATATGGTAGTTCCATTATTAATTTTTTGAGGAAATTTCACTCTGTTTTCCATAGTGACTGCACCAATTTACATTCCTACCAACAATGTATAATATAAGATTTCTCCTTTCTTTATACTTTCACCAATATCTGTCTTTTGTCTTTTTTATAATAGCCATTCTGAGAGGTGCAAGGTGATATTTCATTGTGTTTTTGATTTTCACTTCCTTGATAATTAGTGATACCAAGCACCTTTTCATATAACTTTGCTTATTTGTGTGTATAATCAAAATCATAAATATTTTATTCTGATATATTAAAATATTATAATGCATAGTGAATATATTTCAAAATAGAAAATAAAACCTTGAGATTCAACATATGTATAAATAATACTCTTAAGATCCCTCCCCAAACCATTTTGGATCCCAACACCCACAGAGGTGCCCTGTTCTCCTGGGGATTGCTACTCTAGATCCCTTTTCTATTCCCTGTGGTATTGCCTTGGAGGAGACAGAAGAAATCAAGCAAAGTTGTATTTTTTTTCCCTCATGTTACAAGGGATTTTAGGTTTTTAAAACTCGGCAACAGCCGTGTGTTTAGTATTTTTGTTCTGAGAATAAAGAAAGAGGCTAATTCTGATGCTAAAATAGATGATATCTGTCCAAGCACAGAATCAACTGGCCAAATGATCCATGCTATTGCAGAAGAAATACTGAGACAGGTTGGGCATCCTTGTCACACAGCTCTGGAGCTCAGAATCATCACTAGAATGATGTTAATTTAGAATCTTCTTGGTCATAACAATACTATGTTACATGAAGCACTATTGAAATGTTAAGGTTGGTAAAGCTCAGTGCTTTGAGATGCTGTATCTCCCTTAGTACAGTCTCCCACATAGCCCCACTGATGAATATCACAATTAGCCCTGAAAGAAGAATCATAAGAAAGATACTGATGCATTCTGCCAAAAAGATACCTTCCAGGGACTTTAAAAATTTTGTGCTTTTCGCTTTATTCATTATAACACCTTATTTTTGAGACCACTCCTATAATTAAATTTCCAGAGCTTAAATAATTGGAGACTTTGAAAATGGAAATAAATACATAAAAATTTTAAATATTCTACCTTTACAGTGTAAATTCCCATCATAACTTTGAGTTTAAAAACAATTGTACTGTAGACATCAAGTTCATTTTTTTTTTGTTTTTCTTTTCTTTTAAGCTTTGACTTGAATTCTGATTAACATACAGTGTTATATCAGTTTCAGGTATGCAATAGTGATTCAACAGTTCCATACATCACCTGGTGCTCATCATGACAAGTGTACTTCTTAATCTCCATCTTCTATTATCTGCATCCCCCCACCTACCTCCCCTCTGGTAACCATCACTTTGTTTTCAAGTTCATTTTTAAGTAATGACCTGGAAATATCTGAACTACAAGCAAATATAGTTTATTTAATTATAAAAAAAATCTTGAATGAATATTTGATGCAGGAGAGACCAAGAACAATTTGTCTTCTGCAGCTTCAATTCTTATGTTTTACAACTTTAATCCCAGTTTGTTTTCTCTAGCCATTTCTTCTAGATTCCCTTCTTGCTTGCTTTCTTATTTTCCCTTCCTTCTCAGATTGGTATTTAAATACATACTTAGGTATTTGGACAGAGGTAGGTTTAGGGATGATAAGTAAAATTAAAATTAAAACTGACGTGTCAAAGGTCTTAAAATTTAGCCAAAATCCCATTTTTTGTAAATGGCAAAATGAGCTTTGGAGAAGATAATTATTTTGTATCTGTCTGTATATATATGTGTGTATTTTCCCCCTGAGTTAAGAAAAGCAGTAAAAGAACTAAGGCTAGTGTTAAATATTGTTAATTATTCATTAAATAGTGTTATATATAAAAATTCAATGCTACTGAGAAATTAAATTGAGAAAAAGAAACGAGATAAATATAAAGCTATACTTTCAGAATAGCCTATCTTACATTATATCTTATCTATTATCCATTTATCTGTATCTTGTATACTATACGTTGTATTTTATGTTCTATTTTGCAGAGCTCAGCCTTATGGTACCAAGACTACTTTTACTCCGAAACACTACTCAAGAGACATTGAATCCATGAATATAGTCTTACTTCCTATTGTCGACGTTTGTTTACTTAATTACTAGAATATTGATATTAACACACTTGAAAATTACAGCTCTTTCATATATTATTTACCTTTGATAACAAAATAGTTGGGTAATATTGTCCCTATTTTAGAGATGAGGAAACTAAAATGTGCAAAACATATGAGGTACAGACTTAACACGGAAAGTGAGAACACCTCTGCTTAGACCAGAACGTCCACTCTTCCCTGCTATCTCCCATTTTCTCTAGAAAACTAACCTAAACTAGACATCTTTTCTCTCTAAGACCTCCTAGTTTTTGCTTCCTACTAAAAAAAGACCTTATTATTATTTTATTTTACTTTGTGTTTTACTTTTTGTCTGTCTCAAGATTGAGCATTTGGGATGCTCATTTGTCAGATAATAAGACAGTAATTGCAATTCTTAATTGAATGAAGGATAAATCTCCTTCTCTAGCTTTTCCACAGCTAAAGCTTCAACTGTGAATTATAGGGAAAATTGACATGCCACTTGTTTCCAAAGACACTTCAGAAGAGACTGTCACATAGGAGTCAGTTTTATCACTTTATCACTTAGGAGGTGGAAGAGTGTGTCATTGGTGAAGTAAGTGCTTAGGTTGTGGACTGCCATTGGTTTTAAGATGAAAAATCCCATTTTTCTGTTTCATCCTCATGTTATAAGGGAATTAGATGTCAAGGCTGGTCGTTAAACCATGCTGAGCATTACTAATTTAGTAAGGCTGTTATTTGCTGCACACCAAGACAGGTAATTAGGAGCACTTCCATGAGTGATTTTGAAATGTGACAACTCACTAGGTAATCATCGCCAGTGTATCTTTGGTCTCTGAAAATGCCAAAGAATACCTTTGAAATGCTCAGTGTTACCCACTTACATAGGCAGAGGACATGGCTTAATTATCTGTGACTTGAAATTATACCATGCTCAGTCAAACTGAACACTTGATATATGTACTGGAATCCAAGCTGCTCAGCATTTCTGGGGATTGCTAGACCCAAAAACACTAGTCTACACCTGAGCTTTAAGTGTGTAAGCCTGTTTTGCCTTTCTAACAAATTTACTACATATGCTACCTATGCCTTATTATTTTCTGTCCTTCATTGAAAACCTAAGTGAATAAATGAAGGCTAGAGTCTGGAGAGTGCCCTAACGAACTTCTGTGATTATTTTGAAGTGTTTTGCAGGTTTCTTCACCACTATTCCCAAATATTCTGTGATATTTCAACCTCTGTGCCCCTTTCCTTTTTTTCTTCTTCTTTCAGAAAACACATATTTCTTGAGATCTCCAAGAATCTTCACAAGTCTTACTTTCTCTGTAAATCTGTCTGATACTTCTCCAAACCTGACATGATGGCCTGCCCTTCTTGGCTGTTGGCCGGTACTTACTCTAAGCTCCCAAAGCAGTGGCACTTAGTGTTATCATGATTCACTGAGGTTTGTTGGTTTTTCTGTTCCTCTTTCCACTAGAATGTTGGGTCCCTGTGGCTTGGAGATCCCTTAATAATCTTTGTTCCCAATGTCTAGCACAGTGTCAACGTACAGAAAATGTTCAATTAATGTTAACTTGAAGTAACAACAGACGCACTTCACCCTTTTGGTGACCCTCCCACTTAAGAATTATTATTCTTTTATATGATTTCAGTCATTTAAAATTTATTCTGACTTGTTTTATGACCTCCCTTATAGTCTATTCTGTAGAATGTTCCAGGTACCCAGAGAAGTATGTGTATTCTGCTGTCGTTGGGTAGAAAGTTCTGTAGATGTCTGTTAGGACTAACTTGTATATAATGTTCCGATCTTCTATTTCCCTGGTGATCTTCTGTCTAGATGTTCTATTCTTTATTGAAAATGAGGTATTGAAGACCAACTGTTGTTGTAGAATTTTCTATTTCTCCAATCAGTTCTGTTAGTTTTTACTTTGTGTATCATGCTCTTAATGCAGTGAAATGAAAGTAGAAATCAATAACAGAAAAAAGTTGTGAAATCCATAATTATGTGAAAATGAAGCAGCACATCTTAAATACTACATGCCTCAGAAAAAAATCACAAGGGAAATTAGCAAATAATGTGAGAAGAATTAAAACAAACACAGCACACTAAAACTTATGGAATGTGACTGAAGCAAATCAGATTGAAATATGTTTTTTTTAAAATTTCATTATTTGTGAGTGTGTCTGACATAAAAAAGTATGTGTGTGCATATGTGTGTGTGTGCATGTGTAAGACCAAATGACACAATAGTGTGTACAAGATTCCATTGTATTTTTTTAAGTTATTGTCATGAAATTTATATCCTAGAGGGGGAGACCTAGAGAAACAAAATAAACAAGAAAATAATGAAACATTTCTTATTCCCATTTTACAGATAGGAAATCATGATTTAGAGACTATAAGTGAATACCCCAAGTTCATATAGCTAGGAGACAATTTGCTTTGAATCCATCTGGTCAGCATCTTTCCTAAAAAAAGACAGTCAAGGTAAGGGTGAGTACAGCAGAGATGAAAGGAGTGGGGAATTAATGACAGTTTTTCTAGGACTCAAAGATTTTAGAATGAATGTGTGGGGAAAATCTGTTCTTCAGGCATAGTTAATCTTAGAAGATAATCTATTTCAAGTCATGGCATTTTTGCCATTTTGCAGTGGTATTTTTGTAGAACATAAAAATGTCTATTTCAGTGCCATGTGAGCATAACTTTATATAGAATGTGCAAGTATGGGATGAGGAAGGATATGCTGGCTGCTTTAGCACTGCAGTGGAGATATGCTCTGAATATGATGCCTGTCCTCATAGATTAAAGGTGAAAACAAAACTCTTTGTGCAGCAAGGAGAAAATACAGGGAGTGTCTCTTAGCTGCACCTGCCCACACAGGTAGTTGTATCCACCACCTGTTGTTGCATTTATATCTGTCACCCACTGCTGGTGTTTCCTGCTGAGGTCTGGAAATCTGGAAAGAGCCATAATTATTCTCTTGTCTAGACTCATCTCACCCAGTACCTCTATGAGAGATTTAACCCTGACGAAATGTTGATGACAGGAGACACGGAAGCAAATGACACAGGGAAAAGATTTTTACTGTCCCTCCAGCATGAGAACACAGCTGATAGCAATGTATATACTTCAGACTTGGCTTTGAACCCTAGCTCTCTGCCTCACTTTGTGATTAGGGGTATATTGCAGAAGCCAAGTCACAGCCTCAGTGACTTACTTGGTGAAATGGGAGAAGAATGGTTACTGATACTTGCGGTATTCAACAAATAGCCTCTCTGTTTAGTACTAAATCTAGGACTTGGACCCTCCCTGTTTACTCAGTAGAAAGATTAGCTTTCGCTGAATCAATGGCCAAATACTTACAACTCAGAATATTTTTCTTCCTTGTCACATTATGTAAGTCAAAAGAAGCATGCATTTTTTTATAGTGCCAGTCTTCAGGTATATTCATGAATAGCAGTAACCACTGTTCTTTTTTTCCTTCATCCTTCTTAAACTTCCTTAATATTTTATTTATTTATTTATTTAAATGTTTGTTTATTTTTGAGAGAGAGTATAAGTGGGGGAGGGGCAGAGAGAGAGGAGGACAGAGGATCTGAAGCTGGCTCTGCACTGACAGCAGTGAGCCCAATGTGGGACTTGAACTCAGGAACTGTGACATCATGACCTGAGCCAAAGTTGGATGCTCAACCCACTGAGCCACGCAAGCCCTCCCTTAATACTCCTTTTTTAAAATGTTTATTTTTGAGAGAAGGAGAGGTAGAGTGCAAGCAGAGAAAGGAAGACACAGACTCCAAAGCAGGCTCCAGGCTTTGAGCTGACAGAGCCCACCGTGGGGCTTGAACTCATGAGCTGTGAGATCAGGACCTGAGCCAAAGTTGGATGCTTAACCAACTGAGCCACCCAGCTGCCCCACTTAATATATTTTTAACTATATATTGATTGGATGTTGAGAAGATTATGCTAATAACATAGGTGCTATAATTGTATTGTCACTGGTGTCATTTCAGTTAGGAACTATTAACAAAGGACAGCTGGATGATACAATTTGGGGGCCCCTTCCCTGCCCCACAATGAAAAGTACAATTTTTAAGTCATTTTCACATTTTGAAGAGTCATATAATGTTTCATCTGGCTAAAGAATTGCACTGTGTTAAACAGTTTGAAAGTTGTAAACCTTTAAAAGTTTTTTT
This sequence comes from Hyaena hyaena, assembly GCF_003009895.1. Classification (NCBI taxonomy): domain Eukaryota; kingdom Metazoa; phylum Chordata; class Mammalia; order Carnivora; family Hyaenidae; genus Hyaena; species Hyaena hyaena. The sequence goes on from NW_024081605.1 coordinate 557,896, forward strand.
AGCATAATTTTATAGATAGTTGAAACCCACTAAGCAGATGTGACTTTGAACAGGTTTCCCAGCGTTTTAATATAAAAGGAAGAGAGTCTGGTTTTCTCCTGTCCCTCTCCTTGTCCTTGTGAATGAAGAACCTAAATGGATGTTGACTAAATAAATAAGAAAAGGAAAGAAAAGAAAGAAGATAAAAAGAAGAGAAAAACATTGAAGGCAAAATTAAATCACTTGCTGGTTAGTGTCCTGGGGCTACCAAGACAAAGTACCACAAGGGAATGATTTAAAACATTAGAAATGTATTTTCTTACAGTCCTGGAGGCTAGAAGGGTGAAATCAAGGTTTTGGCAGCATTGCGCTCTCTCCAAAGCCTCTAGGGGAGGGTGCTTCTTCCTTGTCTCTACCAGCTTCTGTTAGTCCCAGATGTTCCTTGGCTTGTAGGTACCTTACTCCAGTCTCTGCCTCCCTCTTCACGTGGCCTTCTTCCTGTGCCTCTATGTTTACGTCATCTTCCCTCTTAAAAGGACACCAGCCATATTGGATTATGACCCATCTCATTCCAGTATGTTTTCTTCTTCACTTAACTAATTATATCTATAATGACCTTATTGCAAAATAAAGTCACATTCTGTGTCTCCAGGGTTAGGACTTGAACATACCTTGTTGAGGGACACAATTCAATCCATACCTCTAGTTGTTTTGGAAAGTCAAAGTAGGTTCTGTGGAGAAAACATTAAGCTTCAACTGGTGAGCACAGATAGTGTCAGCCACAACATAGGCTTAGGACCGGCTTTCCTGGAGGACAAAATAGCCTGCAGGAGAATTGAAGTGAGTCAAAGCCCAAGAATCTCCTCACCCAAATTCCCTTTACAGATCGCCAGTGAGGACACCATTAGAAATATGCTTGTTGAATAAATTTTTCTATTCATTACAATTCACATATCCCTTGACAAAATAATGCTTTGAACTGTTTCTTTTTTTTTTTATACTCTATGAATAAATGGGTTTGTCAGCCTTTTCCCTGAAGGCAACTTTTGAGTTTCTGATGTAGAGGGTATTAGAGCAGTGGATAACTACCAACTTATTTATTTTTATTTTATTAAAAAAAATTTTTTTTGGAAAAAAAAAGAAAAAAAAATTTTTTTGGATAACTGATTTAAATAGAAGTCAAGACTACCATAACAGAAACTTAGAATGTGTTGAATCAGGGGTAGGGGAAGAGCAACTCTTCGTAACTCCTCACTAGAGCACAAGGTACTCCATGAATAGTTAGAGGAGAACACAGTAATTCTGCATTTCCTGTTAAATTTTGAAAGCATGACAGTAAGAATATATAGATGTCCTGTGTTTAGTTTAAGACTGGGGGGAAAGGGAAAACAACTTATTCTTCCTTCCTCTACCAGATGCCTCAAATTATTATGCTGAATGAGTGCTATCGAATTCCAATTTTCATATTAGTTTGCTCCCTGAATTACACTGTCAGGCTGGGTTTTTGTTTTCTGTTTCTTAAAGAAAGTGTGAGTGGGGGAGGGGAAAGAGAAACTTAAGCGGACTCCACACCCAATGCAGAGCCAGATCTCACAACCAAGAGACCATGACCTGAGCCAAAATCCAGTCCGAGGCTTAACAGACTGAGCCACCCAGGCACCCCTGTGAGGCTGGTTTTACTCTTCATCTGTTTGCTGTTTTTTCCTGGTTCTTATGTATCTCCTGAAAGTTACACATCTAAAAGAGCATCTAAAGAAAATGAAAATGCACCACACAGATGGATTAAGATTGATTGGCTGGACAATAAAATATACTCTTAAACATGCCTATTTCTTGTAAGAATATTTTCTTAAAATTGTATGTTTTTAAAGCTGCAAATGGATTTTTTAAAAAGCTTAAATAATAGCACACTTAGTGGAAATATGATTTTAAAAAGTACTACAGGGGCACCTGGATGGCTCAGTTGGTTAAGCATCTGACTCTTGGTTTTGGCTCAGATCATGATCTTGTGGTTGAGGAGTTTGAACCCCACATTGGGTTCTGCACTGACAGTACTTGGAATTTTCTCTCTCCCTCCCTCTCTCTGCCCCTCCCTGACTTGGTTGCATTTTCTCTCTTTTTCTCTCTCTCAAAATAAATCTACTTAAAAAAAATTCCCACAGATATGTTTTGTCAGTATAGATAAATCTTTATTTTACAAAATGTAAATGAGTCAGTTTATCACCATGGTATATAGATGTCAACTCTTCAATCACACTGGTCTTTTCCTTGAAACAAAAATAGATTGGGCCAGCACTTGAGACTAGTTCTCTACATATCTTACAAAAGGCAGTAAACACATATGGCCCTCTGACTATTGGCCCAACTGGATGTTTTTAAATCTGCATTGTTAAGTTTTTGATAAAAGAATAAGAAGAAGACAATTGTGTCAGGCATATCTGTGCCTTTCTGTTGCACACAGTCCTGTGTTTTCACAGTGGAGAATAGATCCCAACTTCTAAGGGAACACCCTGTTGAACAGATAAGAGGTTTCAGCACTAACTAGGGAGCAGATTCTCCATGAGCTCAAGACCTGGAAACCATGTGTTTCATAGCGGAATTAGTTGAGTTGATGCCAAAAAGTGATACCCTCAGCTGGGGCCAGAAAGAACTCTTGTCATGTGTTTGTGGCCTGCTTCTTTCTCCCTGTAACCTCCTTTCTCATACACATCAGGCAGGGGTCTGTTTTGAGTGCATTCTTTTTGAAGTCAGTGTTCGGAGCTTTTGAGTCAGTTTGTGAAAGGCCATTAATTCTTCGTTTCCATGAGGTTTATATTCACTACTCACTAGAAACGATGTAGAAAGTGGAGTTTTACTTTCACATTTGTCACTGAAAAAAAGTCACAATAGGACATAAAAGGATGTGGAGTTTGTGATATTGGCATCTCAGTCAACACTGTCTGCTGCATGAGGTTTTTATCACCACTGGGAGTGAAAGAGCACAAAGTCTTCCTTGTAGCACAAAATGAATGCTGCTCTGTGGTTTAAAGAAACCATGAAACCCCTTCTCATAACAGGAGGAAAAAAAAAAAAAAAAGGTCCCCCTTGGATGAAACCGAATGGTGACAAATGAAGAAACAACATTAGAAATAAAATGGTCCAGTGGGGAACTCAGGGGGTTACCTTTTCTTTGAGAATTAGCCAAGACTGCTTACCACATAAACCTACCTCCGTGAGCTTTAAAAACTCTCGCAATCTAATAAATGTCAGCATAGCCCTGTCCAGTCACCATTGTGATTCAGCCCTATGTTGTTTTTCATTGGTTCTGCACTAACGCTTTATGTGTGTGCTTTGGAGGTAGGGATGGTTATGGGGGTAATGGTTATATTGTAAATGTTTAAAATCTTTCATTGCTGTCTAAACTTCTTTGTTCCTAGCATTTTGTTCTTCCAAAACATCATGGTTTCTGAAGATCCCATGGCACTGCACTTGCCATTTTTTTCTGGGCAGAATATCCTACTATTTATCACACATATATCAACATGGCACACTTTACCCATCCTCAAAACTGGTTTCTTTGCCAAATGTTTCACATCTGACCTATTTGATTGTTCCAACTTGTGGACAGAAGTTAGAAAGTTATATTGAGCTCTGTTTTTAGTCTTATCACATTACATTATAGTTCGTGAATTCTTTAAAAATTCAAGAAATATTTCATTTATCATTATATCACTGATCCATAGCACAGTATCTGGCAAGGAGTAGATACTCACATTATTCAATTGAACTGAGTCAGTGAATGAAGGGTGGGTGTTGAGATAAGCCAATGGACACATACTGCAAGACTGTTATCAAATTCCCGAAGGGTAGTACTGACTGGTCTTCTGTCCCATGTGGTCATTTGTCCATTTATTTGTGTTTCATTAATGTGTTTCTTTGGCAAATATTTCTTGAGGCTCCACTCTGTCCAGAGATTATAATGGACACTGGGAATATATCAGTGCCAGAGACAATTTTTGCTCTCAGATTACTGAAAGATAACCAGGCTCATGGTTTATCTTTGTTTGGAGACTTTTCCCTCTTTAATCAGAGAAAATACAAGTACACCACAAAAGGTAGTATTCAGCATTACAGCCAGTGTTCCAGTCTATAAATACCTCTAGCTGAAAGCATGACAAAGAATCCACTGCTGATATTACCCAACTGAGCCAAAAAGTGAGCTTCACAGCCTCAAAGCCACCTTTGTTATTTACTGATTGCTTTTAACCTTCCAGGCTGTGCATTCCTGCTACATTACTCCTCTTTGATTTATAGTGTTTATCCATGTTTCTTTGTTATAGGTAATGGTCGGTTAGAAAGGGGGCTGTGCACACTTTGTCTCTTCACTTGCTTATGAAAATAACATGTTGCATTTTCAGAAGCTCTTTATCCAAGGACAATTTTTAGGGAACGATCATAGTCATAAACACCATGCAAATACCCATAGTCACAGACACAGATATATATCGTGAAAACAACTAATAGTCATTTATTCTATTTTTGCAATGAATTTAATAGTTTTGAGTTCTAAAATAATGCATGCCTTATGAACATACCTAAGATTAACACTATTAGAAGAAAAAATCTATTTGTGGAAATCAGACTTTTAATATCCCTGCAGTAATGCATGTGATCTTGTTACAGTGTCTGACAAGGGAAGGAAGATTTAAGATAGACTGCAGTTACCTGCACACCCCTTCTCCTGGCAAATTAATGAATTATATTGACTGAGAGGGTACCTTTCATTTCTTTTTAGTGGTGGAACACATTTTCATCCTCATTCACATTAAATTATATATATATATATATATATATTTATATAAAAAATAAAATTAAATAAATAAATTATTTCATTAAAAAGAAAAACACAAGCTTTTCTTCCTAATTTTTATGGCAGATGTGTCTTCAATTAGAAGCATAGATTTAAATTGTCAGTTTACGTGGGAATTGCCCCTTTAAATTTTTTCCTGTTTTTCTCACCAGTCATTGTCTTACCTTCTCCCCATCTACTTACTAGTGCAGTTTTGTTATAAATACATTAGACAGTTGAGATAAGTAAGGTGCAGGGAAATATTCATTTGGCATTGCCTGTCAATACTGGTGGGCAGGGACAGGAATATGGGAATAGCATGTAAATTATTTAAACTATTCTACTTTTTCAGTGTCCTGCATTATGATGCTTCCTGGGAAGGTGATTTTAACTGGTATTTTCATGAGTTAAAAGTAAAAGTTTGGTAAATATTAAAATTGTTTTTCTTTTTTTAAATTTGAGGATATAGCCTTGTAGAAGTTTTTCAAATTAACAAAAATGTAAAGCACTTTTTTTATTAATAATATAAATTCTGCTTTGTTTCTAGCCACAGTCTCATTGCCCAATGGAAGTGAAAGGGTTATAATATATGTATTATATATATATTTGGCTATTGCTCTCTGGTGAATTGTGACCCCAATTCCCACATGGAATGACTGTTTTAATTAGAAAATCAGTTAGCAAATATTAATTTAATAGTTAAGGGCAATACTATGAATGGGGCGCCTGGGTGGCTTAGTCGTTTAAGCGTCCGACTTTCGCTGAGGTCATGATCTCGCGGTTCGTGGGTTCGAGCCCCGCATCGGGCTCTGTGCTGACTGCCAGCTCAGAGCCTGGAGCCTATTTCAGAGTCTGTATCTCCCTCTCTCTCTGACCCTCCCCTGCTCACGCTGTCTCTCTCTCTCTCCTAGAAATAAATAAAAATATTTTAAAAAATACTATGAAGAAATTTGAAATTATAGATGTTTTTCCTTTTGCTCAAGAGCTTTTGCATAAAATCAAGGAGATACTTAAGAAATGTTAAAGATGCTTTGCTTTTGCCTGAAGTGTGTTTTCCCTGTTGTTGAATTCTCCCCACAATGTCACCTCCTCCAGGAAGCCTTACTGGACATCTCTGTCTATGTTAGATGCTTTACATCTACGTTCCCATAGGAAGGAAAGGGGTAGTCGCTACTGAGTCAAGGTCTAAAACAATCCAAACTGGGAAAGAGCACTTTGGCTTTGATATTTAGGAAATTTTTCTTGGAGGAGGTGCCATTTATATTGAAACCTGAGGGGTTGTTAAAGTTGGTTTTGTAGAAAGGAGATGGAAGGATATTTAGTGATTTTCAGTAAAATTTCAAAGAAAAATAAAAAGGAATAAGTGTACACATTTCTACTTCATTAAGAAAGAATAAAATATTATATGATGGGACAATTGAATAATCACAGGAAAAATAAATTCCATTACTTCACACTAACCACAATTAGTTTCTTACTTCATTTCCTTACTTCACAATTCCAGGTAAATTAAAGACAACAGAAATCAAAGCAAAACTGCTTTTAAAAAAACTATTAGGTAAAAATATCAGAAGATCGTGTTATCACCTTGGTTAAATAAGAAAATTTTTTTAAATCACAAAAATAAAAATTATTAAAGAGAAGATTAATAAACTTACCATCAAAACTTTTAGAATACCAAATAAAACCAGTATAAACAAAGTTAAATCACACAATAGCCTGGAAGAAATTGATAACAACCTACATAACAGGTAACACAATTACACCCAGAATATAAAAATACCTGCCATTCGATATGAAACAAACAAAAAAACTATCACTTTGAAAAAATATGCAAAAGCTTATAGGCAGAAAGGTTCACAGAAGAAGATAATAATTGCCTTGTAAATATATACAACGATGCCCAGTGTTTTTCTCAAAGGTTTTTTTTTTTTGTTTTTGTTTTTGTTTTTGGTTTGTTTTTGTTTGAGAAAAACATAGAATTCAGGAGAGCATGGGAGGGGGGTGTCAGCATGTAGACTGATGTAGAGCTTGAACTCAGGAATGGTGAAAACATGACCTGAGCTGCAATGAACACTTAACCAACTAAGCCACCTAGATGCCTATATGTCAAATGATTTTTTAACCAAAATTAGAAAACTGACGTATTTTCTATTGTAAATAGAAACTATTAGGGGCGCCTGGGTGGCTTAGTAGGTTAAGCGTCCGACTTTCGCTTAGGTCATGATCTCATCGTAGTGGGTTCGAGCCCCGCGTCGGGCTCTGTGCTGACTGCCAGCTCAGAGCCTGGAGCCTATTTCAGAGTCTGTATCTTCCTCTCTCTCTGACCCTCCCCTGCTCACGCTGTCTCTCTCTCTCTCCTAGAAGTAAATAATAAAAAAAAAAAAAAAGAAAAGAAACTATTGGACAATAGTCAAAATGTTTTGTACTATCAAAGTTTGGAAAGGTCATGGGAAATTGGGCGCCATCAATTACAACTGGGTACTGTGAGCTGGTTTTGCTCTTTGTAGGTGAGTTAAGTAGTAAAGTGAACATCTTTCATATTCATGGTTACCAGTCATGTTTGAATAGCCTTACCGCAATTAGGGATATTTCAACATTATGTATTCTACTTTCTTTACCTAGAACTTACACAATAATGAAGGCTCTGACTTCCAGCCTCACTTTTATGTTGAGCCCAGACATGTGACCCCAGTGCCATCAGTCAGAACCACTGTTATCAAACTTGTATTGCGAAGTGAGCAATGCAGATAAAAAAGGCTGGGCATTGGAGTTTCCATTTTCTTTCTCTCTCCCTCAGTCACTTTCTTGCTCTGGATCTCTCACTCTCTCCATGTTCAAGTGGCAGCAGAGGCTTCTCCTTTCAGGGAAGATAATGGCAGTCTGGAAAGATACACTGAGGCTACGTGGATAAGTTTCAGGGGCAGAATTGGTGTCAGTAGGTTCCCCCATTGCTCCCTGGGGCTGCTGTGGTGGTTGTGGGTTTACTGTGAAGCAAGTTCTGCAGAGCCACTTGGGACATGGTTTCTGGAAGCACAGACTCAATTCAGGAAGATCTCCAGGGCATTCAGCAACCTTGTGACGCTCCCAATATCCTTAAAATTTTTTTTCTTTCTGTTCTACCAGCCAGTCAGCTTCTGTAGTGTTTAGTCAAAAACTTTCATTGATAGAAATTTTATGGAAAATTAAAATAGAAAGGAAGAGAGGAAGGGGGAAAGAAAAATGTGCTGCCTTATGTTCTAATAATAATAAAATATACCATAGTACATAGCTTAAGACATTCTGACCATAAGTACACTGTATAATAATGAAGAAAAAGGTGGAGGGGGTGAGGAATTCCTTTTAATTGGGAAATAGATAATAAGATGTGGTAGAGTCATATTAACTAAATATGTATTTATTAAAACTAATTTATATAAAACATACATTACAAAAACACAAGTCTCTATATCTTTTATTTTTAGATGAATATCTATCTACTTCATTTAAATCTAAGGGGAGACAGAATTAAAGGAAAGCATTAAAAGTGGGTAATGAGAAATTAAAACTCCAGCCTCATTTATAATGTATCACTCAAAGGAAAATGTATTCTTGTTTTTCTAATAAGTTAAAAATAAATTTAAAAACCAGTATCTATGAAATTTTTCAAAGAATTATGAATAGAAAATAAAAAATAGAACTGATTCCAAACAAGTACATATGAATCAATAAGTGAAATTTCCAGCTTTAGTGTTTTAATAATGAGTTACAAATATATGGAAATGTCTTCCATCTCCAAAAGTCACACTATCTGACAGGAACTTTTGAAAGACTTTTGAAGGGAATTAACTTATATGGTCTCAAAATTTGGAATGGTACAGAGTCCTAAATATTTCAAAATTTATGAAATATGCTAACAAATGAGATTAGAAATTTGAAGATCTTTTGTACCAAAATAGCTTCTCCTTTGCAGGTGTGTTTCTTTTAGGATCAAGATTAAGATATATTACTATGTGAAGATGAGGTTTTCTCCCTGTTCCCAGAAGATGTCAGTTCCTACAATAATCAAGTCTGGAGTTAAATTTACTTTTTTAAAATGAGGTTTTCAAATTATAAAGCAGATTATAACCATGCCCCAGAGCCATCTTCTTTTTATTGCATTATTCTTACATAGAAGCCATCGTGATTTGGATGGCAGAGATTAGCTTGAGTAGGTGGTACTGAGTTAATTCATATCCTGGTTGCCCTGGGAGACCTAAATTTAAGCTGCCTATTCTTTCCCAGGGCAAGAAATAAAAATGAGTCGAGTGCCATTTTCCTAGTGCTGTGCATTTCAGAACCTAGGTTTTGTCTCATTTCTTCTCTTAGAGCTACCATTTATTTACATTTTCTCTACAAGGAAGGTTTTACACTGCCAACTTTGGTTGAACACCAGGGAAACCGAAAGGAATTGTTGAACATATAACTGGAGTTTATGCATTAAATGAATGAATGGATCCATGAATAAATTGAATGGTGAGTTCGAGTTCATTCATTCACTTGTAAGTCATTCAAAGACAGCACATTTAAATATCATCAAGTTAGACAAAATCATATTTGGAGACTGCTTACCAAGATAGTAAAGGTCCTTAAAGTAGGAAGCATATCTTTACGTCAGTGATCCTCCTGAGGATGTTTCCTTGGAGAAACATTTGTTGAGTGATTTCCCTGTGGCAGACATCATACCAGGCATTTACAAAAATGAATACATCAGTGTCATCACTCCCAGTGAGAACTTGCACTCTGGTGTAGTCAGATGTATACACTGATATTTTTTAAAAAAACAAAATCAGAGCCAAGTGGGGTAATTCTTTATATCCTCTAGAATATCAGTAATGGAGCTCTGCTCTATACTTTTTTAAAAGTGCTTAATAAATACTACTTCAGTGAATTGATGTTCATTATAAATACAAAAGACTTATTACCTGATGTCCTTCTCTCTCAGTGACTTTGGTATAAGGCAACTGACAAAAACAAAGGCAGGTCCATGGTTTTTTCATGCCGTTCACTGCTGTAATAGGGCAGAGGGGTTAAAGCTAGAAACTACCCATATCAGAATTGATTAAAATCAACAACACACTTGGTGCCTAAATTACTTTCTGTGGCTACCTAAAGGGAAACCTCTTCTGCTCTTCTACAGCCTCTGATTAAGAAAAGGGGAAAGACAAGAAACAGTCAAAAGCTACCCGACCTTTTGTACAGAGCTGTCGTCAAGACTGGTACCATTTTGCACTTGTATGATCAGAAATTGCAACAGTGCTGCATAAAATAGAGTCAAATGACGGCTCTGCATGTAAAACAGGGCTGTGAGTGTCTGCCAGCACCCTCCTCTTAAAGCCTTCTCCCACTGCTTGCTGTCTCCACGGTAACAGCATCACTGGGATTCTGGTGAAGTGTATTTTCAAAGCTGCTTTTACCTGAGAAGTTAGCATATGACAGAGCTGCCCATATCTCTGGTCCTCTCAGGTTATTTTTCTAATGAAAAAAAACATGTATGGAATAGCAGTTGCTTATTAATAACCAGAAGTCTATTTTATTCCTTTTTAAAAATTTTTGTGGGGTCTTAAAAATAATTATGATGTCCAGAGTGTATCATGTTTTTTAAAACTGTTATGTGAACAGTTTTAATAAATGAATAAACAGATTTTAGTTCAGCCAAAGCATTTGTAATATGCTTCCAAATTGACGAAAATATTCATGGCAAGAACCCTGGATCAAGAACCAGGAGGCATGTGTTTCTGTTCAAGTTTTGCTACAGACTAGTATTGTGGTCTTGGTCAAGTCACATTTTTAGGATTCACTTTTCTCATGTAGAAAGTAAGGCTAAATGAGATGATGTCAAAAGGGTCTCTCTAACTTTCCCTCATTCTTTCTGTAGATTAGGACTGATTTTACTTAATGAATGATGGATTCCATGGTCCTATTTTCCACTGAAGATTCCCCAGTGCCCAATATTTTTGTCTATGAAACCGTTCTCTGTTTTAATCTGCATTCTGTCTCTAGTATTCTGTCCGAGCCTTAAAAGAACACTGAGAATGATAATAGTCTTATTGTGGCTTTGCTTCTTTACATAAGTTCATGAAAAAGTCAGTAAAGTGTAGATCTGTGCTGTCCAATTCTATAGCCACTGGACACATGTGACTATTTAAATTTAAGCTGAAGTTAGTTGAAATTAAATTAAGTTAAAAAGGTCTAGCTACATGGGGCTAAAGGTACCTCATTGAAGAACACAAACGTATAACACTTCCTTCACCGCAGTACATTCAATTAGACAGGACAGGCTTAGATCAATTCTCATTTCTGCTACCAAAATGCCCTTTTTCAGTCTTAAGGAAAAAGGAACAGCCTTGTGCTTGAGGATTCTGTTCTATCTGTGAACTAACAATGTGACCATACTTGGGGAGCCAGCTAATAACTTGTGAGGTGAAGGCCTAAGACTCAGTAGAGTACCTAACATGTCTGACACCTATAAGAAGCTCTAAAAGTATTTACTGAGTGAATAACTAAATGAAAGAATGAATGAATTCAAAGTCAAGTTTGGTAATCTTTATCAAATCTGAAGAAGCAAACTTGAAGAAAAATAATTATTTTTGTAGCAGCTGTTGAGAGAAACTTCCCAGTGGAATTAAAAAAAAAAATCTAATGGCTTTAATCATTTGATCATAAACTCATACACTTACGTACACAGGAAGGTATATAATAAATTTAAGGGACTAGATGTAAGAAACTTTAAGGAGTAATTGGTCTGTGCCAAACTAAAGGGAACATTCTATTGATTTTCATGAAAGAGAGGCCAGAAACCTAGATATTTATGTGAAATCTTGTAAGTTTCAAAATTGTCAAATATTTATCTATCTATAATCTACCTAATATGATTGACTTGGAATGTATAGTAATATTTTAGGTAAATGGTAGATCAAGTACTTTATTAACGTTTTCTAAGTCATTAAGTTATCATTTTGAGAGGTTATGTAAAGTCCAGATTTTCATAACTAAAAAGTAGCAGGGCCAGGAAGAAAACTCCAATATTCTGGGGTTGATGTTTCTTTTCCTTGAAAGAACTTAAGTTTTTGTTTTTAATTTTTTTATTATGTTTATTTATTTTAAGAGAGAGAGAGAGAGTGTGTGTGTGTGTGTGTGTGTATGTGTGTGTTTGGGAGGAACAGAGGGAGAGGGAGACACAGAATCCAAAGCAGGCTCCAGGCCCTGAGCTGTAAGCGCAGAGCCCACACAGAGCTCGAACTCATGAGTGTGAGATCATGACCTGAGTCAAAGTCAGACACTCAATCAACTGAGCCACACAGGCACCATTTGAATGAACTTATGTTAATGACAATGAATAACAATTTTTTTAAAGGGATTCAAGAGGTGCTATATTTATTTCTGCACAGCAAACTGTTCCAAGCTTATTATACTAAATTTTTGAAACATGCACTCTGCCCAAAGTCTCTTTTAAAAGTAATTAATTTATTCCTGATTTATTCATCAAATAGTTATTAAATTTCTGCTATAATCCAAATATCATGTTAGCTTCACAGGAGAATGGGACACAACTTAGCCTCTTATAAAAGAAAATAATAGTAATAGTTATGCAAAGCCTTATTGTAGAGGAAAGGCTTATATGCAAAAACTCATCAGCGGGGATGTTATGTCAGCTTCTCTCATTTCCTACCACTCCTGCAGAGGGGACTGAAAAAGTTCCTCCCATCAAAGGGCTGAGTCTCAGAGACCAGCTGAATTGAAAGGTGTGACAAGGATTGTGGACACATAGCACCTGACACAATATAGAACAAAGGGGTGAGACCAGGATGTAGAAGTGTTCATTGACCTGAAAACTCACCCCACACATAAATGCTGCAAGTATTTTTTTTTCCATCTATTTTTTTAGGGTAGAGTTGAGAATAAAACTTATTTCTGTGGTACTTTTACATTTCCTCTAAAATGCACATACCGACAACAAAGAGAACTAGCTTGGTTTAGGAGTAGTTTCTTTAGATCATGGAAAACTGATGAGACTGTTCAGCATGAACTAAAAGTCTTTTTCCCCCCTTAAATCCCAGCTTTGCCATTTTCCCGTGCAATGCCCTATGGCAGTTATTCTCCCTTGCCTTGGTTTCTTTATTTGTAAAATGATGACCATAGTAGTGTTGACCTCACAAGTCATTCTGTTAGGATTACATGAATAAGGTGTTTATTAGAAAAAGACCTTGTATTAGAAGTACCTCATAAATGTTGACTATTTTTATTACTACTTGCAAACACTGATGGCTCGCTCTATAGTCTGTGATGACACATAGGACTTGGAGAGCAAACAGCTTGGAATCAGCCTCCAGGTATACACTGGACCACCTGGTGTGTGAAGGTTTGGGAATAGCTTGTAGGTATTCTTTAAGTCAGTCTTAGATGAAAGGTAAGCATCTCTCCTCACGCTGCCTAGACTGGTATCTTCTTATTTCATGACCTATAAGCCATATATTTGCTGGGTCCTATCAAACAAAATGTTCACTGGAGATATACATGGCAATACATGCTTTAATATAGAATAAAATAAACACTAATGTTTTTGCCAGTAAGCACTATCATATTAATCTGTTTTCTGCAACTTTTCTGCCTTTCCAGAGCCACGTTCCATGTCAGCTAACTGTCTTGGCCTTTTGAAAAATCTGCTTCTCCCTTTGTTTCATTGTTTAATATAGCTTTCTATCTCCAGTGGCTGAAATAGAATAGATCTCTAGTAAATGTGGATTGAATTAAATTGAATTAGAAGTATTTATTTCAGATGTGTGTATCTATACATAAAGTTATAGTTTTCCATTTGAAAATATCTAGGGTAGCTTTCAGTTAATGATCATCAATAGGAACTTTTTACTGGTTTCTTTTAAATGCCACGATAAATAATAAATAGGTGAAATGTTGAGAGATAGAAAGAGAGGCATTGACAAAGAGAAATGCCATAGCCCTAAGCCAGTAACCTTGTAGTACGTCTGCCAAATGCTATAATGTATATGACAAGGACCATGCTGGGAGCTTACGCATGGCACCTGGGATGGCTGGGCAGCATACAGATTTCCTGCAAAGTAAATAGCATCATCCTAAAAGGTATATTCAGTGGTGCTTTGATTTAAAGCAGGTGGTCTAAGGCTGCGGAGAAGCCACTCTGAAGGTGGGATATGTCCCTATAGAGACAGTTCAATACCACAGAATGTCAAATGAGAGGTGAGACAACAGGAAAAACATGGAAAGTTATTTCTATTGCCTATAACCGAATGTTCTAGCTGAGGGGACAGTCAGAGCTAAAGTGGAGTGACAAAGAAAGAGGCTGTGAGTACCACCTTGAAGTCCATAGATTCTGAACCATGAAGGACTTTGTTATAATGACACTAAACTCTTGAACAGGAAAACCAAAGGGAAATATGCCATCTTTCCTGGGGTGAAGTCAATTAACATACTGGATGAAAGGGTGTTTGAGACAACAAAGCCAAGTAAGGATTTCTCACTCAATTGTGCCACCTTTTGAATTATTCCTTAGCAAGCAGCTGGTCCTTTTTCAGAGTATTGACAAATATAAAGAGTCCCATAAAATGAAATCGGCATGAATAAAATCTGCAAAAATTAAACATTTTAAGTGGAAAAAGAGCATAAGCAAAAAAAAAAAAAAAAAAAAAACACATAATATTATCCTGAGTCTCAAATACGATAGACAATGTGAGTTGTTTTCAGAAAGTGATAAAAAAATTATAAAGGTTCAAGAAGAGAATAGATGACAATTAAAAGGATACAAGGTGCAGTAGCAAAACCCAGGGAACAACTGACTATATACAAATATATATAAAAAGGACCTGAAGAAAACAGAGATATGAAATTGAAGGAACAGTGACCTACAAGTGGTAAAAGAAAGAGTATAATAGGGAGAAAGGAGATTCTCCACATAAACATTGCTATTAAGAAAGAAAAAAAATACATTAAACATAAAGCTTTTATAACATAAAGACCCGTATATTCGATTAAAAATGACAATTGTGTTCTAGGAGAAATTGGTAGAAATAATCACAGCAAGATATATCTTGGTAAAATTAATAAGATTTGAATAAAAATATCATTTAAATATACAAGCAGGTAAATAACCTGCAACAATAGCCACAAACACCCAATCTATAAATTATTTTGGACAGCATGGGTTTGGGTGGTTGTAAGAAATCAGAAAGCTATGTCCTGGTTAAGGAAATCATGGGAAATACATTATACTGCTTTCTGACCCTGCTGAAAACAGACCAGTGTCTAGTTAGTGGTTATAAGGGTTGGACCCTGCCTGTGCTTATAAATTCCTTAGACCATGCTATCTATGGAATATTTTATCTTCTTCTCCATCCTACTTTCTACATCTGCTCTTTTGTAGTCTTTGGAACACCTTGGGGTTTTTTTGCACACTTTCTATGCTTTCTATATGTTCTTACTGGCATGTAGCCATGGAATATTGTGCCATGTCTTCCCCACATGTATGCCTAATGAATATAGGAGTTTGAGAGCAGCTGGAAAAGACTTCCCTTAGCCTCCCTGTCACCCCTCTTGACTTGTGGAGTCTTGAATAATCCATTCTGTGGTACTTGGCTTTGCTGATCCCACAGGTGGTCACATGATTCTCTGAAGGCAGAATATAAAATAACAGATAACATTCCTAAGGGAAGGGTGTGGTCCATGGGTTTTATATACAGTCAATTTGGCCTTAAACTGCAAGGTCAATGGAAAAACACTCACTTTTGAAAGCCAACGAGACTATAGCACCTAGGTGTTTGTCTTCACAAAACCACCTGATGATGAAATATAGCCTGTGATTAAAATACATTAAAAATAAAGAGATTAGGGGTGCCTGGGTGGTTCCGTTGGTTAAGATCTGACTTTGGCTCAGATCATGATTTCCTCGTTCGTGAGCTCAAGCCCGCGCTGGACTCTATGCTGACAGCTCAGAGCCTGGAGCTCATTTTGCATTCTGTGTCTCCATCTCTGTCACTACCTGATTCTCAGTCTCTCCTTCAAATATAAATAAACATTAACAATTTTTTAAATAAAGAGATTAGAATATAGGAATTGGGATAGTCATAAAAAGACCCCAAAGTTATTTAATACCAAGTTAAATGAATTTTCAGTGTTTTCATTATAAACTATAATAATGATGTAGTTAATGTAAAAATAACATAATAAAATAGATCAATAGAAGGAAAATGGACATCAGTATTCAATAGTAAAGAGTCAGTAGATACTATAATATTATACTAACAGGTATCTAATCTCATAAAAAAGTAAAGATATTTTTCCTTTGCTTTGGAGGAATTTTATAGAAAACAACATGGCTTCTTGGGAAGAAAGTTTTTTTGGAGTTCAGTCATGCATGTATCTTTTCCATTTGATTTCTTCTCATCTGGTTAAATTTAAGTATAACTCAACCCCTAATGCTATTTTTTTAGAAAAATGTATCTCCTTCTACCTATGTATGTGTGTATAGGCACAGACAAGTGGTTGGGATATTGTTAACTAAATGTCAGTAAAGGCTTTTAATGGTGAGATTTTGTAAATTTTTATTTTTATGTTTTATGCATGACAAGTCTATCAAGTTTGTATACATTATTTGTTAACGGTAATAAAAATTTATTACTCATTAAAAATTAGCAAGATATTTATCTCAAACCAAATTAATTTTTTAATGTTTTTTTTAAATGTTTACTTGTTTTTGAGAAAGAGAGAGAGAGCACGAGTGGGTGTGAGTCAGAGAGAGAGGGAGACACAGAATTTGAAACAGGCTCCAGGCTCCCAGCTGTCAGCACAGAGCCTGACACGGGGCTTGAACCCACAAACCGTGAGATCATGACCAGAGCCGAAGTCAGACCCTTAGCCAACTGAGCCACCCAAGCACTCCCCAAATTAATTTTTGAGAGTGTTCTCTCAAAAAAGAGAAGATAGCCCAGTTTGGAGACCAAGCTTACCTTAATTTTTCAGACATAAATTGACTACAATTCTTCAGAAACTGTCATTCTGTGCATGTGTGTGTGTGCCCGTGTATTTGAGTTGTTGGAGAATTATTTAGGGTTCTGGTAGACAAATTACCTCACTATCAAGATTTCATTCATAAACACTTTATAAAGCCAACAGATTCCTCAAGCCTATCAGTATGAGAAAATGAACAAAGAGTGTTAACCAAAGACAGTACCTTGGAAAATGTCCCTTGAGGCTCCAGGTAGAAAGAATATGGCAGTCAAGGCATGCACCATAGAATCAAGAAGAAAGGAGAACCTGAAGCTAGTACATTTGCGTTCTCATAATAAAGTAAGCCTCAAGGGAAACAGAGATAGAAAGGAGAAGAAGGCTCATTTGTGATGCAGTCATTCTTGCTGTCAAAGCTTTCATGGCTTTTCAGCAGGCCACAAAAGGCCAATCCACTAGAATATGAATCAGATCTACTCAAGGCCCCATGGAATAAGTAAGAGACATCAGATCTCCCTGTTTGGATCCTAATAGCTTTTTCCACCTCAATAACTTCTCACTGTAAACAGAAAGCTAGGATTTTTTTTTTCTCTCTCTCTCCCCCTTGAGGGTCCTGGATAACTGTCAAAGATTTAATAGCAAAGTGGAAATCCATGGACCAAACTTTTTGAAATTCTTTTTCCTCCATCAACTCGCCTGTGGGTTTAAAAAGTATGACGTTGTCCCTTGTTTAGACTTGGAAGGATGTGATCACTATGCAGAAGGAAAGTAAATGTATAAGAGAAAGCAAAGAGAGATTTGCATCCCAATTTCATGCTTCAACATATGGCGGAGGAAACACCACTTTGGGTAATGGGAAGACTTAATGATTTTTTTCAGGCAAATGAGGACAATAAAAGTGTGTTGTGCCTTCTCACCCTTAATTTGCTAAATTGATTCAACTTGTGAATGAATATTGTTTAAGTACATAAAGAAGGCTCCCCATCCTTTTACTGACAGAGCTTTGTAGAAATATTCTCATGATGGGCTTATAACAATCATAGGTCTAGTGCCAAAACTTTTATACCTTGCAACACTTTTTGGTTCCCTTCATGGATAATTTTAATCATGATATCTAAAGAAGCTATACTGTATTGGTTGATATTTGTTCCTATATTTTTTCTTGCAGAAAAAAGACAAAGGATACTGTCCTACCCCATTGCAGATTTTAGATGCTATACTAAGCTTTATACTAGGAAGCCTTAGGGAGACTCTTGAGTTCTTAAGAACCCCTGGACCCCCTTTGATATAATGCTAAGACTTTTAGCATATTCTAGTTATGCTTTTGGTGCCTGAAGGTATTGGGCATATGACCCTTGGCTCCATTCTCTTGGTAGGTCTTTCCTAGTCAGGGCAAACCACTTTGGTGATTTGACTCAAATAAGTAAGGCATGAAACTACACACTAAATTACATGATATGAGAGACTATCTTTCTATCTATCATCTATATGGCTTATTCTTATACTGGAACATGTAGCATAATCCCTGATATTTAGAAGTGATTAATATTTAGTTTTTTAAAGAAGAGTAAAAAGAAAAAAGGAAAAAAAAATACCTAAGAAGAAAGGAAGGAAGATTATGACGTTTTGTGATGGCTTTTGTATTATATCCACATGCCTGAGCTGGAAATAAGTTTTCTCAAATCACTTTGGAATTGTTTCAGGTAGAGGTGTCCGAATGGGAAATTGTTAGTGTATTTGTGCAAAGTGAAAGAGGAAGTAGAAGCCTCAGGTGTATCAGATGGGCTTCATGTGACAGGAGACAGAGGAAGAGGTGCTGGCTGATTCCTGCTCTTACTCTCTTTCCCTTCACTCTGTGTTCGGCTCTTCCTTCTGCATAGGGTTCTGCTGAGCAACAGCAGTGCCAGACCCACAACCAGACAGGCACCTTCCCTTCATGGACAACTCCACCAGCTCTCCTTTGAGACCCACTGTAGCAGCTGCAGAGATGCCCTTATCCTTAGGTCAGAGCTCCAGGAAGGTGGCTTAAGAACCTCTCTCTGATCTTCTAGGTTTCTTTATTGACCCTTATTTCTACAGTTTCTTCAATAATTATGTAACCTCTTAGTCCTACAATAAATCCCTCATTCCATAATAATTACAGTACATTTTTTTCTTTCAATGAATGCTGACTGATAAAGACTTTTTTATAACACAAAATTCTGGAATGCATAAAAATCTCAACCAAAAAATAAAAAAAAATTCTGAAGTATATAATCCTAATTCCCCCTCCTGCCCCAGGCCCTCTTATTTTTGAATCTATCTGGGTCAGGCTTTTCCAGCAATATTTAAAGAAAAAAAAGACATATTTCTTTGCTCAGTTCTGATAAATTCATCATTTAATTTGCACAGAAGGAAAAATACTCACATTTATATAATTTACAGTCAGGTTCTAACCAGGCACTATTTCTATATATATTATTGGTCAAAAGAGCAGTCCAGTAAAAACGTTGTGAAGGGTTTACTTTTGTGTGAGTATTCTGGGTTCTAGGTCTACTACAAAATTCTCTTTACCTCTGTATTCTTTCTCTGACAGAGACACTAAGTGACACATGTTAAAATACATGCTTAACAATACCAAGGCTTGCAGTGTAAGTAAAACATGTTAGTTTTGCCTAATTATGCACTGAACATTTTTAATCTGAACTTTGTCATCATGTTGCTGAACCTATGTACATCTTCAACTTCTGGACTTATTTTAGAGTAAAGGATTTGATAAATATTAACATTATCAGAAAAAATATATTTTTAAAATTTTATTCAAATCCAATTTAGGTAACATATAGTGTAATAATGGTTTCAGGGGCAGAATTAGTGACTTATTTACATATAACACCCAGTGCTCTTCTTAACAATGCCCTCCTTAAGGCCCATCACCTCTTTACTCCATCCCCCCACCCAACACCCCTCCAGCAGCAATCAGTTTGTTTTCTGTATCTAAGAATCTGTTATAGTTGGCTTCTCATTCTGTTTTTATCTTTTTTTTCTTAAGGTTAATTATTTTGGGGGGGGGGGGCAGGCAGGCCAAGAGAAAGGACAGAACCCCAAACAGGCTTCACACTGTCAATGCAGGGCCCATTGTGGGGCCTGAACTCATGAGTGATGAGACCATGACCTGAGTGGAAGTGAAGAGTCAGGCACTTAACCAACTAAGCCAACCAGGCAGCCTCTCTATTTTTATCTTATTTTTCCTTCCCTCCCACTATGTTGTGCATCTGTTGTGTTTCTCAAATTCCACATATAAGTAAAATCATATGATAATTATTTTTCTCTGACTTATTTCTCTTAGCATAATACATTCTAGTTCCATCTATACTGTTACAAATGGCAAGATTTCATTCTTTTTGAAAGCTGAGTAATATTTCATAGTGTGTGTATGTATACACACACCACATCTTCTTTAACCATTTGTCAGTTGATGAACAATGGGCTCTTTCCATAATTTGTCTATTATTGATAGCACTGCTGTAAACATTGGGGTGCATGTGCCCCTTTGAATCAGAATTTTTGTAGCCTTTGGGTAAATACCTAGCAGTGAAATTGCTGAGCCATAGGGTAGTTCTATTTTTAATTTTTTGAGGAACCTCCATACTGTTCTCCAGAGTGAGAACACCAGTTTGCATTCCCATCAGCAGCTCAAAAGTGTTCCCTTCCGTGGCATCCTTGCCAAGATCTGTTGTTTTCTGATTTGTTAATTTTAGCCATTTTGAGAGGTGTGAGGTGGTATCTCATTGTGGTTTTGATTTGTATTTCCCTGATGATAAGTGATGTAAAGCATCTTTTCATGTGTCTGTTGGCCATCTGGATGTCTTTTTTGAAAAAGTGTCCATTCATGTCTTTCCCCTATTTCTTCATTTGATTATTTGTTTTTTGGATGGTGAGTTTGATGAGCTCTTTATAGATTTTGGATACTACCCCTTTATCAGATATGTCATTTGTAAATATCTTCTCCTAGTCTGTTGGTTGCCTTTTAGTGTTGTTGATTGTTTCCTTCACTGTGCAGAAGTTTTATCCTGTTGAAGTCCCAATAGTTCATTTTTGCTTTTGTTTCACTTCTAGAGACATGTCAAGCAAGAAGTCCCTGTGGTCAGAGTCAAAGGGATTGTTGCCTATTTTCTCCTCTAGGATTTCATCAGGAAATATTTTATTGTGCTTAAACATCTCATGTGCTGTGCTAGTTTTATTATAAAACTAGGTACAATATTATTTTCATCCTTGATGTGACTTTCAAGGTATTTGAAATTTTGAGCCTCACATATCTGCCATTATTATTATTATTGTTATTATTAAAGAAGTTCCTTTTTTCTTTCTCTCTTTTCACTCCTTTTTATCTGCTTTCCCAAGTTCCTCCCTTCCTGCTTTCCTCTTTACATCTATTCTAGTATTTTCTTATTTAAGACTTTGCTGTTTCTTGGTGTTTTCTCCAGTTGGAAGCTACCAGGCATCTTTTATATTCTTTTCCCCATTGATTTCTTATTGTAAACCCATGTATATATCATCATAATTTTGTGAATTACAATGTTACAGATACTTGTGGTATTCTTCATATGACTACATTATGGTTATAAATATAGGAGGAACATATTTTATTTTTTTAAAGTCCTAATAATATCTCATCTTTTTTTGAGTACTTTTGGCTAGTGAAAATGGAAATAGAAAAAAACCCCAATAATATAAATTATTGTATTGATGTTATTTTTTAAATCTACATATTTGACTTATGGAGTTTATTCAAATATTCATAGGGATTTATATGTTTTGACAAAGCACCTTATAAATTTGACCATTCTTATAAAATATGTTATATATTCTAATATATATGATGGTAATATAGTGGTTTCCTATATGAGGAAAGGCTTTTCTATCAGATAAAGTAAGTAATTTTTAAAAATTTATCTGTATTTATCAGAAAGAAATGATGTTCATGGAGTTTGTTTTAGGACTTATATAATGTATTGCCCTCTCTTCTACAATGTCTATGAAAGTGAATCTAATGCTGCTACTCCTCTTGATTCAGCTCTCTGTAGATGGGACAGTAAATATCTCTTGTTGTGAAAGATTTATTTTCTTGACCAACATAATCAAATCAGTCAATAAAATATAATGTTTCCCCAGGTATTCAGCTATGCACAACAGATTTTTCAACAAGTGCACATTAAGAAAACACCTAAATCCCTTTCTACAGACATGTCACCTTACAGAATTAAAATAATAACAATATTGACTATATACATATAGTCTGAAAATTAAATAGTTATGTACTTTTTTTTCTTATACAAAATTCATTGGACATTTACAATCTGGAGTCCAAACATAAGTTTTGCTGAACCTAAAGTGGTAGATTCTATAAGGAATTTTTGGTGGCATATCAGCAAGATGGTGACATAGAAGTTTCCAGTGCTCTTTCTTTCACAGAAACAATAATTTATCTAATTATTCATGCATGAAAATACCTTCCCAAGGGCTAAGGAATCCAGGTGACAGATTATAGCACCTGAGTCTAGCACAGAAACAAGAAAAGACCTATTCAAGATGATAGGAACAACAATTTCACATTATCCCCATCACCCTGCCCACAGGTCTAGGCAGCTGGCATAGGGGCCTTCCCCATGGATTAAGGGGAGTGGACTGAGTACCACTTTGACTTTGGTATCAGTGCCCAGCCAGCCACCAGGCCCTCAGATTCCAGACTGATGACCATAACTAGGAGGGCCTCAGAGATGTAGCCACCAGACACAGCCCAATGGCCTCAGGCTCCAGGCCTACACAGTGCCAGGCTGACCCCTATAGACACAGCCTCCGGGTCAACTCTCATGGGCCCAGACTCCTAACCCTCCAGTGCCAGGCCTGCTTTCCCAATCTAGGATGAAAGACATTAAGCCCTGAAACCATAAAACTGTTATAAGAAAATATAGGGGAAAAAGCTTCTAAATGTTGGTGTGGGCAATGATTTTTTGGCTATGACCCTAGAAGCACAAGCAAAAACAGACAAACAGCATTTCATCAAACTAAAAGGCTTCTTCTGCACAGAAGAACAATCAGCAGAGTGAAGGGACAACCCACAGAATTGGAGAATATATTTGTGTGAACCATACATATGGTAAGGGGTTAATTACCAGAAATTATGTACAATATGCAAAATAGATATGACGTTAAAGCAAAAGAAAGGTAGCCTGCTCAGTCAGGACCCTCCAGCTGACTTGCCTTTATTTGGTCTGCCATATTTCAAGAAGTGATTCTTGGAGGTGGTGGTAACAAATTACCACAATCTTGGCACCTCAAAATAACCTCCATCCAGTAGCTTCCAGTTTCCATAGGTAAGAGGTTCAGATGAGCTGAACCTGGTTCTCTGCATAGCGTCTCACCAGTGAAAATCAATGTGTTGAATAGCCCAGGCTCTTATCTGAAGGGTCTGGGGAATAATCTGCTTCTAGGCCCTTTCAGGATTTCAGCAGAATTTATTTGCTTCTTATTCTGTGTGGCCCTCTCTGTGAGGGCTGTCAGTGAACTGACACAGGTAAAGTGCTTCTTGAGAGTGTGGGAGCACAAAGAGGCTTGCATAGCTGAGCCCCTTTTGGGTTCTAGCTTTCAGAGCTAGCACACTGTAGAGGTAGTACATTCTGGACCACTCTTCAGCATGCAAAAAGTGAATCTGCACCTGCAGGAAGCCCCATGGTTGCTCACATAGGCCAGCAACTATGCTCTATAGAGGAGTCTGTCAAAGGACAGAGTAATAGCAAGCCAATTTATCTGCAGATCAAAAGCTAGATACTTTAAAAGACTTTAAAGATGATTAAATGGCATTTTGCACACCTCTCCACCCCAACCCATCTGTTTGACTCACTTGCTGAGCTCAGAACAAGCCTAATACTTTAAAGCTTCACAGGCCCCAAAACCTCAATGTTTCAACCCACCCAGAGTTGATAAAACTCTGGGGTATTGACTTATGCATCTGAGAACAAACAAGAGTAGTTAAATAAGCAAATGCCAGTTCTGGGATTTATACTGCAATGTGCTTTTCTCATGGACAGAAATGCATGTCTACTATCTAGGGCACCATGTTCTCTTGGAGAAGGCTACATGAGCATATGAAAAATTAGGTAGGAGGTTGATTGATGGGTCCGATTTTAAACAAAGCAAACTAGATGATCTTGAAGGATATTCTATCTAGGTCATGGAAAACTGATGAGATGTTTTATTTTTGTTTTATTTTTATATTTTAGAATCAGAGATTGTCCATTTGAGACCTGATCCTGCCATTTGCTATATAAACTTTGGTAAGTTCAACTTTTCTGAACCTCAATGGATTCATCTCTAAAACAAGAATAATAATACTGCCTGCCTCAGAAAGTTAAGAGAATTAAATGAGATGAAATGAGATGATACATACCATCTCATTTAATTCAGTGCCTGCTAAATAATAATTGTGTGTAGACACACAAACACACACATATGTATATACATACCTGTATACATATATCATACACTGAATATATATATTGCCTATATAGACTTAATTATGTATTCTTTCTTCCAGAGGCATAGAAAATTCTTCTATGCTATCTTTTATGATCCCTAGTAAATATTCTTTTTTTTATATTAGTGCATCTTTTATTAAGTTTTCAGATCTATTATTATAAGATTCTTTTATAGCTCTTTTTAATCAATCATGTTTCAGTCATATGCTTATAACTTGGCTATCTTGTTTGGACTTGGATGATTTTCTTCCCTCTTAAAAAATCCATTTCCTCTCATATGATTTCTTAGCATACTGTGTTTTTCTTTATGTACTTTTATCAAGTTTGTAAGTTTTATCTTTGCTTAAAGAGCAATACCCATTTTGTTTACTACAGTACCTAACAGCCCGCACAATGCCAGGTATGTAGCTGGTTTTCAATAAATATTAATGAATAAATAAGAGAGCAAATGAATGAATGAATGAAAAATATTCCCAGTTGAATTATGTCTTATTGCATTCTCAAAATACATGATTTCAAGCTCTGGAGCATTCTGTACTATTTCCTTCCTGATGCATTGGTAAATGATCTAATAAGTATTAGCCTGGGATCTTAAACTAAGATTCTTACAAAGTCTGAGAAGTAATGTATAGGAAGTAAAAGGGTCCACAAGTAAAATGACAAATGCCAGTTGGCATTCTGTCTCATTGTCCGGGAGGCAGTAAATTGTGATAAGGATTGTAGTAACTGGAAAGATGTTCCCTATCTAAAGATGCGTGACCCTTTTCAACAACTGATCTTTGCTACATGGAAATTCAAGCCAATTATTATCAAACAATTTGTAAGAAATCTGAAATCTTTTTTTTTTTTTTCTGTTAAATCTCTGTGCCTGAATGGTGTGAATTAATTGTAGCGTAAACACTGTGCTGCCAAATTCTTGGTTGAGTGAATTGGGCTTGGGTTTAGAAGTGACCCATAGACCCCTGGGTTTTGTCTCTGGCTTAACCAAGTAACCATATAGTTTTTCCTTATGCTATATTAATTTGTGTATTCTCAACTTTTCTCTAATGGCACATTCTCAATGGACAGTGTTACTTTGGCAAAATTCATGTTTGACTAAGAGTAGAGTGGGTTGGTTTCCCTGACTGTTTGGAACACCTGGTTGCTTTAATTCCCATCTGACAAATTTTTCTGACAAATCCACTTAATTTTCTCATTGTAATTTCATTTTTAAAAACTCAAAAATATTAAAGATGAAAATGGATCATCTCCAAAACCAAAGCAAAAATGTTTCCAAGCCTGTACTGTCCATCATGTGTAAATGTTAACATCAGTAGCATTAGTATTCGATTTGGAAGTTACTCTTCCTTCCTCAGGAGAGAGTTCTGTTTGAAAGGCATCTTCCTCTTCTGCTACTTCACCTAAGAATGTAGAAGGAGTTTCTCTCAGCCGTGACAAACAGCTGATCCATGGGAGAGGGCTCTACACTGATATCTCCAGAACCTTTCCAGGGGTGGAGAATGTAAACAAGAAACTAAATAACTGGGTAATACTACGGACTCTCCACTCTGAGAACCACTCTTGGTTTATCCTTCTTCATAACTTTTGTTGTCATCAAAAGATTTCTATACCAAAAAAAAAGTTAGAAAATTGTAACACCAGCACATGGCATTCCATTGCCATATATCACTCCTTAGTCTCCATTTCTCACCCCCCAAAAAATTGTACATAGTGCATTTCTCAGGTGTCTCAAATCACAGACAAGATGAACAATGTTTTTTTAGTCAAAGTACGTTCAAATTCCCTAGTAGTCAAAGAAGTAAGAATTAAAAATCTAGAATAACATTTTCTGCTAGTAATTATAAATTTTCAAAATGATCACATATATTAGGATTTGGGGTAGATGATAATCTCATATTCTTCTAATGGGAGTATATTATGGATACATCTATTTTTGAGGGCAATTTAGCAAAATGCATTGGTATCCTTAAAAATACTTACTATTGTTTCATTTCACCATGTCATCTCTTAGGGATTCGTTCTAAAGAAATAATGAGAAAGGCAGAAAGATTTCTCCACAAGGATGTTTATTAAGGAATTGTAAATACATTGAAAATTTTGAAACAATTTAATGTATACCTATAGAAGATTTAATAAGTCATTGTAAAACCATTCCATGTGATGCTGTGTAGTTACTATTATATTGTGTGATATTATTCAAAGACATAGAAAATATTCTTTATATTAGGTCAAAATAAAAGAATTAAAATATATAATACGACCGTAATGTGATACCAGTTTTATATTTAAAAATTTGCTCACTTGGCTTAGTCGGTTAAGTGTCCGACTTTCGCTTAGGTCATGATCTCGCGGTTCATGGGTTCGAGCCCTGCGTCGGGCTCTGTGCTACTGCCAGCTCAGAGCCTGGAGCCTGTTTCAGAGTCTGTGACTCCCTCTCTCTCTGACCCTCCCCTGCTCACGATGTCTCTCTCTCTCTCTCCTAGAAATAAATAAAACATTAAAAAAAATTTTGCTCACTAAAAAATAAGACACATACAATTTAATCTATAAAGGTTACTACTAAAAAGGGGAATTATGGCTAATGAATAAAAAAATTTCAATTTTAGTTTTTTGCATTTCCTAAATAGGAGACAATAGATGTTGACAAAAATGTGGAAAAAGGGGAACCCTCTTACACTATAGGTAGGGATGCAAATTGGTACAGCTACTCTGGAGAACAGTATGGAACTTCCTCAAACACTTAAAAATAGAGCTATCCTGTAATTCAGCAACTATACTACTATGTATTTACCCAAAGGATACAAAAATACTGACTGAAATGGGTATATGAACCCCAGTGTTTATAGCAGTATTATTAATAATAGCCATATTATGGAAAGGGCCCAAATATCCAGACAGATGAATGGATAAAGAAGATGTAGTATGTATGCATGTATCTATCAATCAGTCAATCATCTGTCCACCTCTATACACACTCTCTCTCTCTCTCTCTCTATCTCTCTCTCTCTCTCTCTCTCACAAGGGAATATTACTCAGCCATCAAAAGAATGAAATTTTGCCATTTGCAATGGTGTGGATGGAGCTAGAGTGTACTACACTAAGTGAAATAAGTCACTCAGAGAAAGACAAATACCATGTGATTTCACTCATGTGGAATTTAAGAAATGAAACAGATAAACGGGGGGGGGGGCGGGGATGTAAACTATAAAACAGACTCTCAATATAGGGAACAAATTAAGGGTTGCTAAACGGGAGGTGGGACAGAGTGATGGGTGTTAAGGAGAGAAGTTGTGATGAGCACTGGGTGTTATATGGAAGTGATGAATCACTAAATTCTATTCCTGAAACTAATATTGCACTATATGTTAACTAACTGAAATTCACATAAAAATTTGAAAAAAAAAGAGTGATTAAGACACTATCAATGGAGTAATTAAAAGGATAGCATTTTTCTTGTACTGTTTTATTTTATGTAGCTTTAATAATTGATGACCCAACTACGCTATAGAAGATGTGACCTTTCATTAAATGGACTGTCATGTAATGGTTCATGGGACTAGAGACTAAGAAGGGTGCCCTTACGGTAGAGGATAAATAAAGGAAGCCATTTTGACAGAGACTACACGACTTACTAATGCATCGGTCCAAAGTCATCACCAAGGCTTCAGTGCCATACAACTGCAAATATTAAATTGTGTATCTTTACCCTAAAAGAAAAAGATGGTCTTAAGAGCCACAGATCCCAAGACAAGATACTGTTAACAAGGCAACAAATTATAAGGCACTTTTATCAGAACTTTAAGTGAAAATTAGGCACAAAAAGGAAATTAGAAAACATCTGGGAAAACTTTGAAAAATGTCACTTTTGCTCAGTAACCTTTGATTTATTTTGCTATTTGATACCCACAAAAATCGGACACCGTGATGGATTCACTTAGAGTATGCATTTAATATGTAATTTAATTGCATTTCCAATGTAGTAGGCCATCTATTATTCTGAAAGAGAGAACAGTTCACATTCACTGAGGTTGATATATGCATCAGGATATTCTTAAAAGAATAATTCAGCATTCTCTTTTCAAGGCTGACTTCAAAGCACCACTGATAGATAAAGCAAGGCAGAGTGTAATTAAAACCAATTAAATTCAAACAAAAGCAAAATTGTTTAAGTATATTCATCATCCAGTTTGAATCTTACTATTATATTCATTTCTCCTTCATTTCAATGAACAGCGTTTTGTTAGTGCAGGGAGACGTCTTCTGTTGGAAGGTTGGGGAAGAGAATATACTACTGTGGAACCCCATTACTTCTGTGAACTTGAAATGACAATGAGAATTACAGCTATGATTAAAATCAAAAGCTCTTTTATGTTTGTTAATTTGTGTGCAGTGTTAGAGATCATAAGGAATATGTATGTATAGTAATTTGTGCCTGCATAAAGCATGTATACATATTGGTATACTGTCATTGGGTTTTAAAAGGAAGGCTATGAGGATTAGATTAGAGGGAATTTTAAAAAAAGATCAACTTGTAGTAAGGAGTGGCAGGCAACAGGTTGTATGAATTCTTATGTCAATACTTTGTGAAGCCACTTTTCATTTCTTAGTCAAGTCAAAAATACAGTTCTTGCTTGTAGGAAAGCCCTCAGTCCAAATGAGTGCATGTGTGTTTATCCTGAAGGCATGCAAACAAGAAACACTTTTTGCTTCACTTGGACTTCAGAAATGCCATATACAGAATGTGTTCAACTCAAAATTCATATGCTGAAACCTAATCCTCAGTGTGGTAGTATTAGGAGGTAAGGCCTTTGAGCAATGAGGGTGGAGCCTTCATTAATGACAGTAGCACCCTTATAAAAAAGAGACCCAAGGGAATTCCCTCTCCCCTTCCTGTATGTGGCAAGTTGGTCATCTGAACCAAGAAGCAAGTTCTCACCAGACACTAAGTTTTGATAGTGACTTGATTTCAGAGTTTCCAGGTTCTCAAACTGTGAGGATGATTTTTGTTGTTTAAGCCACCAGGTCTGTGGTATTTTTGTTTAAGCAACCCAAATAGGCTAAGACAAGAATAAAATTGTTCCATTCCTTTTTAAAATATAACAGTTTTGGGGGCAACTGGGTGGCTTAGTCGGCTAAGTGTTGGACTCTTGATATAAGCTCAGGTCGTGGATCTTGCAGTTGAGAAATCAAGCCCTGCATTGGGCTCCATGCTGAGCATGGAGCCTGGTTGATTCTCAGTCTGCCTCTCCTCTGCTCACACATTCTGTCTTTCTAAAAAATAAATAAGTAACAGTTTTAAAGTAAGTAAATGAAATAGAACACTTTTTTTTCAATCAAAGGGGAAAAAAGTTTTGTCTTGTTTTGTTTTTCCCCATTTGAATGTAGAAGAAGCAATACACTCCACACAAAAGAAAGCCAGGGAGAGTTCAACTCCAGACTGTCCTGTGGAATAAACTGCTTGGAAGGCTATGGTTGCTGGAATGACAAAACAGCAATCACAACACACACACACACACACACACACACACACACACACACACACACACTCACACTCACACTCACATTAAAATAGCAACAACTAGTAGTTCTAGTAGTCTTGTTAGCAAACTCACACTCACATGAGGGGCACCTGGGTAGTTTAGTTGGCTAGGCATCCAGCTCTTGATTTTGGCTCAGGTTCTTGGGATCAAACCAGTGGTGTTGGGTTGAGCACAGTGTTGGGCTCTGTGCTGACAACACAAAACCTGCTTGGGATTCTCTCTCTCCCTCTGTCTCTGTCCCTTTCTGGCTTGGGCACATGCTCTGTCTCTAAATAAACATTTAAAAAAGCCCACTTAATGAAAGTGATGTGGCTTTTTGTTTGTTTCCAGACATGTATGCCTAAGCAATTCATGCTGTTGGTGTATTATAAAAGATTTTTAGCAATGAGAAATAAGGAAAATCTGCCATGTATGACAACATAGATAGACTTGGATGGCATTATATAAGTGAGATAAGCTGTGCAGAGAAAGACAAATACTGTTTGATATCACTTATAGGGGAAAACTTCAAAAAAATTAACTACTAGAAACAGAGTAGAGAAGTGGTTGCCAAGGACTTGCAGGAGTTGGGGAAATGTAGAGTTTGGTGGAAGAGTACAAACTTTCTGCTGGAAGATGAAGAAGGATGAAGTTCTAGTATTCTGTATAATTGAAATTTGGTAAGAGAGTAGAACTTTAATGTTCCCATTCTTAAAAAATGATAAATATGACAGATGATGAACTTGGATATGTTAATTAGCTACTGGGAGAATTCTTTCACAATGTATACACGTATCAAATCACCACAATGTACACCTTAAGTATCTTATAATTTTGTGTGTCTGTTATACTTAAGGTAAAAAAATTTTTTTAAAAACTTCTTTTGTAATCTTGAAGTTTGTAATATTTCAGATATGAGCTGGACATGTGATTGACAAGGTGTCCAGAAAGTGCTGGATGCTCAAATTATCAGTATGTATGGATATGGGATGAGAGGAACATAACATTCAACATTCTCAATTCTTTCTCAAGCTAACATTCCATTACAAATCATTCATATTCTGATGTTGTCACTGCTATTCTTTCTCATAGGATAATTTGACATGTCTCCTTAGATTATACTAACTCTGTAGAGGAAAGCAGAAAACCTAAAGCATGGTTTGCTCTTTACTACTCATAAAATCCATAAACGCAGAATGTTAGAAGGGCCCTGAGATATGTGAGAGAATTTATTCACTTGGCCATGTAAGAAAAATGAGGCCCAAGAAATATAAGCAATTTGCATCAACTCACCCAGTGTGGTAGATTGGACACTGGGTCCCCAAGGATGTCCATGTCCTGGCAGAATCAGATGTGGTTAAGTAAAGGACTTGAGATGGTCACATTATTCAGGATTACTCAGGTGGGCCTAATGTAATGACAAGGGTCCTAATAAGAGGAAAGCAGAGGGGCAGAGTGAGACAGGAAGAGCTATGACTTCAGAAACAGGTTGTAGAAGTGAGAGAAGGCCACAAATGGATTCTCCTCGCCAATTTCCAACAAGGAATGCAGTCTTGCTAAGCTATTTAAGATGTCTGAGCTTGAGATAATAAATTGTATTGTTTCAACTCACTAAATTTGGGATGATTTGTACAGCAGTAATAGGAAGCTAATAGACTCAACAACAGAGTTCTATAAGCAAGTCCAAAAGAAGTACGTTCTAATTCCCAGTCCCATGGCTATTCTACCATATCATATTACACTTGCAAGACTGTGCCCATCAGTACCTATGGATAATGTTCTAACCAGATCATTTTATGCAAAGTTAACTTATTTATGGAGCCCTCGCTATATGAAATTTTCAGGACTCTGCGCTAGATAAGAACAAAAATGAAAAAGGAATATATACATGTGAGTAATTGTACCTGCAACAATGTCATTTAATATAATAGCATAAAATTCTCCCCTTTAGAGTTTGCACTAGCTTGATATCTTTACTAGGCTGTTAGTACCCCATTGGGAATCTTAGTTATGTGACCTTTTAAAAATACACTTGTTCTACCCAACCATAGCCACGTTACAAATGACTACAGAGTACCCTTCTAATTTTTAAATAATCTATATTTAATAAATATAACTACACATGAATATATGTTAATTTGAATCATGAAATATCTGATATTCTAATACCTTTGAAATACAGAAATGGCAATTTTATATGGTTCAATTCTATAAAAGCCTGCAGCAGACACTGTAATGTGCCATCCACTTGCCCCCTCAGTGAGAGATTGTTACCTTGTTTTGAAACTGCTGTAAGCACTTGAATATTAACCCCTTGCTTTAAATCACACACTCCATAGATCCAGTGACAGATGAAGGAGCATAAAGCTGTGGCCATCTTGGCTCAACTGGGGACAGCAATGAAAGGTCATTCTAATTCTAAAACTTCCTATGAATTGAGCTAACACTGTTATGAGACCCACATCACATCTTTATACCTTTTTCTGCCTGGTCCTGTATCCTTTTCCTTTTTTCCACAGGGTCATCCTAAGGGCACACCTGAATAAACAGCCTGTATTCTTACCTCCCAGAGAATCCAGCTTGCAACAATGACATTTAGTGTAATAACGTATAAAATTCCGTGATATATAAAAAGCTCAGTGTTGTGTCTGTGCGAATACAATGATGTCATGGGATGGCTGGGAAATTGCCACCAGGAGTCAACCTTCATTTGTCACTGTTGTTCCAGGATATCTATGGTGTATTGATTACAGAACTGTCAATTGATAATGCATTGATGATACACATTGCATCAGCACTGGCTGTGTTTTATGGAGTAGTAAAGAAAATATAAGTCAGGGCTATCCAATTTTGCCCTCCTCTTCTTTGTGCCTCAGTTTCCTATTCTATAAACTATAGATAATTTTGTGTGCCACCTCATATGCTGGTTGTGATGATATAAAGATTATATGAATTAATACCAATATTCGAATGGTGCCTGACACTTACTAACCACTCAAGAGATATTGGCTGTTAGGGGCGTCTGGGTGGCTTAGTCGGTTAAGCGTCCGACTTTCGCTTAGGTCATGATCTCGCGGTTCGTGGGTTCGAGCCCCGCGTCGGGCTCTGTGCTGACTGCCGGCTCAGAGCCTGGAGCCTGTTTCAGAGTCTGTATCTCCCTCTCTCTCTGACCCTCCCCTGCTCACGCTGTCTTCCTCTCTCTCTCTCAGAAATAAATAAAACATTAAAAAAAAAAAAAAGAGAGATTGGATGTTAGCTATTTCTTTCTGGTATAATGTCCCAAAGAGTTTCTCTTTTTTTTTTTTAAATTTTTTTTTAATGTTTTATTTGTTTCTAGGAGAGAGACAGAGAGACAGCATGAGCAGGGGAGGGTCAGAGAGAGAGGGAGTCACAGACTGAAACAGGCTCCAGGCTCTGAGCTGGCAGTCAGCACAGAGCCCGACGCGGGGCTCGAACCCACGAACCGCGAGATCATGACCTAAGCGAAAGTCCGGACGCTTAACCGACTAAGCCACCCAGGCGCCCCCAAAGAGTTTCTCTTATATTATCAATCTCTCTTCACTGACTCTTGCCCTTTCAATATACAAATAGTCTCAGTCTCCCTCATAAGCAATCAAACATGCAAGCAAACAACTAATATCCTTTGTCTTTTCTTTCCCTCTTTTAGTTACCCTATATTTTTGTTCCTTTTTATCATGTCATAACAGGTTGATCTCTAGTCATTACTTCTCATGTTCCATTCAGCCATGAAAGAACTTGATCTTTCTGCATCCACCCCCCTCACCTTGAAGTTTCCACCATTTGGTTAACAGGAAAAACAGCTACAGAATCCAAATACATCCTCAATCCTGTTTAAAGTTTTGTGTGATTTTATCATTTAAATATTCCATTCAGGGAGCCTTTATTTTAGTCTTTGTGGTATAAGTGTTCAGCCTCACTCAGGGCCACTCATTCCCCTCCCCAGTATAAAGCATCCCCATCAAGGGAATTTCTCTCAATAATTGAAGAGTCTGAATCCTTGGCATAATGCCTTCTTATTCCTGGGATCTCTAGGACTTAGTTCCACGTCCACCTGTGTATTGCTTCTTCTGTTAGCATTGGTGGCTTAGATAAATTATTATCTGTCTCTTGTGGCTTGTTAGATCTCCCTTGGTAACACTACCTATTTCACCTGACCAATGTGTATCTATAGACTTTCAGCTCCCGCCAAGATAACTGTCCAGCCTGCAGGTCTGAAGATTTACCAGCAACCACAGAAGCTAATCAACTCTGTTCTTAAACCCTTATCATTAAACTTCTATCACCATGTCTTGCCTGAACATGCCTAGCTAGTAATCTCATCCACACCCTCCAAATAGATACTCAGAGAGCAGAAGTCAGCAGTTCAATTTTTAGTTCTTTGACTACCTATATATTTTTTTTTCTCCCCACCTCCCTAGGCCTAAAAAGGGGGTGGGATTTGCTATTGTTTGTCTCCCCATCCCCACACCCATCATGTATCATTTCTTCTCTACTCCAGCAAAGACATATAAGTTATCTTCTCTTGACTAGGGAGATTTCTATCAGTTAAACCCTTTAAATACAGTTTCTTCATATGCTAATGCATGTGATCTTAGCTGAAGAATGAGATAAGGTCTTTCAGGATAATATTACATAATTAAGGGGTCAAGTATTTCTCTTGAACTAGGAACTAGGTCAGCTAGCTAGCAGGGATAGGAATGGTAGTGGACAGATAAATTGAACCTAATTTAAATTGAAAATTAAAACTGATTTGGTTTAATGTTATATCGTTCTAGTCATGTTGAAATATTCCTGGTTTCTTAAATGTCTAGTTATTTTGTATATTCTGTTATTTTGGCCAAGAATGTTCCTATTTTCATTCTTCAACTATAAAGCTTGAACTTGTCCTTTAAGATAAAAATCAGATCCCACTTTTTCTGTGATGTTTCCTTGGATTTTTCCCTGGATTTTCTTAGTATTTCTTAATAGTGGGGTACCTGGTTAGCTCAGTTGGTTGAACAACTGACTTGATTTCAGTCATGATCTCACATTTCCTGAGATCCAGTCCTGCTACTCTGGGTTCTGCACTGACAGTATGAAGCCTGCTTGGGATTCTTGGTCTTCCTCTCTCTTTGCCCCTCCCTTCCCCCCACCTCAAAATAAATAAATAAGAAAAAAAAAACTTAAAAAAAAAACCCATTTCTTAACAATTGACATACAATACCTATAACTTTCAGGTGTACATCATCATAGTGATTTGATATTTTTATGCTTTATGAAATGATTCTGGTGGTAAGTCTAGTTACCATCTGTCATCATACAAATGTTATCACAATATTATTGACTATATTCCCCGTGCTGAGATTATATCCCCATGACTTATTTATAACTGGAAGTTTGTAACACTTAAATCCTCTTCACCTATTTCAATTTATTTAATATAACAGAGTAAGAGAGATCATAAGGCAGTACATGATTAATAGTGAAGTGAATAATACAGACAATAAGTTTTTGAGAAATTTAGAGGAAGGAGAGATTGTTGTAGTCTATGACGGTTTATAAAATAATAAAAGGTAAACTTGAAATACCAGTGATTAACACAGATTCATGTGGTATCTGCTGATTAAATCATGTGCACTCATTTACTGACTGTATATATTATTTAAATACATACCTATAACTAATTTCTTTTCTCGGGTTGTACCATAAAGGTGTCTCAATATTATAGCAGTTTGGTCAGTTATCTGTATTTATCACAATTATGGGTATATGAGAGTTGAGAATTTTAGTTATTTGATAATTAACTCCTAGCTTCCTATATTAATTTATCTAGTCAAAAGATTTATTCCATATCTGCAATGTTTAATGTACAGCAGAGGGGAAACTAAGATAACTAAGATTCCCTTTAAAGAGCCTATAGTCTCATAAAGGTAGATAAACACATAAACAGATGATGCAATGACATATTATAAGTACTATTAACAAAACTACACAGAGGCTTGTTTAGTCTAATTCTTCAAAGTGGGTACATGTTTACCAGGTGGAAAAATACAGAAAGAGAAGGAACATTGGGAGAAAAAATGTGCAGATGAGAAGTTTGGTTTATTTGGAAACTACAGCTAATGATTACATAGGGTTGTATCACTAGTGCATCTGGCACGTGGATAGTTAAGGAGAAAAAGACATTTCAGGAATAATTTGCATTATTTCTCATTTAGTCTCTTCCTCTACTGGGAAAAGATCGCTCATTCTGTTTTATTTTTAAGGATATGTTTCTCAGAACTTCTGTCTCCTTAAAAATTGTACACACTCTGAATCTTGAAAAATTGACTATCTTCCATGACATGTAGTTTTTAGATATAAATATTCTATATTTCTTACTTGTGTAGCATAGGGTTTCTGTATATCTAGTTGCTATGCCCAGATCGCGATCTCCCCAAAATCCCAAGACCACCAAGGAGTCCGAGTCACGTATGCAAAAGCAAAGGGCGTTTATTCGGGCTTAAGCTCGGGCACCCAGACCTCACCAATGTAGTGGATCCGTGCTGAGAGCCCCGAGCAAAGGCAGAGTAGGGTTTTTATGGGGTTTGTGACGGGGTAGTTACAGAAATTGTGGCAGGGGAACAGTGATCCCATGATAATTATTCAACATCATTGACAGCGGGTTTAACCATACACATTGTCTGGAGTGTTCGTTACTTTTGGCGGGATCCAATTACAATGTTTAGCGTGCCTTTAAATTCAACCAATCACAGAGCGAGCCTAGGGTCTTGTTCAGCGACTAACGGGTTAAATTTAACATTAGATAATAGGGTCCTATCTATAGTTTCTATCTATAGGCCTCTCCCTCAGTAATGTGGAGGGTGGTCGCTGGCCTTTCCTGATTGGGTGTTGCAAGGGTAGTTTCTCCTGCCTTGGGCAATGTGTAACTGCCTGATAGTTTCGGGGAAGCTGGAACTTAGGCCTTCTAGTTTAGAGGGGAAACTTAAAGCCTGTCATGAAGTCAGTTTGGTTTAGACGTTTAGACTTGTGTCCTTACATAGTGATAACATGTAACTTGTCAAAACTATTTTTAAATATTATTACCTTTCCAACAATTCTTTCTCCTCATCTTCCTCTCAGCTCATTTCCTTTTACCTAGTTCACGTTCAGGGTTGTGCTGTGCCTTTATTAATTCAGGTAAACTTTCCAGTGGCCCTATAAGGTAAATGTGATTATTATACCCGTTTTATGGAGAGGGAATACTAAAGCCTAAGAAAACACAATATAATTGGTCTTTCTTTCCTACTATTTTTCTTTTACTCCTGTTCTCTTTCTGGCTTCTATTGAAGGCCAATCCTCCATGAGGTTCTACCACCTGTCTCCTATTCAAGGACATCTCTAATTCCTCTCTCATTTTGTTGTGCATCAGATTCCTCATTCAGTGAGAATGACCGACCTTTCTGATAGTCATACACATATGGTCAGCTATAATATCTCTCATTTTATGAAACCGCTTTACTTACTTGCCGGAGGCCCGCTCCAGCAGGTCCAGGGGGCTCTGAATGATGGACATTGTCAGCGAGGGAGGGATAAGACAGCCCCGAGAATCTTTCTGGTCACCAGGCAGGCATCTCTGCTCTGACTGGAGCTCAACTTTATTTTATAATAAGTGTTTGGGGGACAGCACAGAAGTGGCATTTGCCTTAGACAATGATTTCTGATGACAAATTTCTTTGATATGTAAGAATTTCCCAGAACATAGATTTGTAGAAGACTGCTGCATAACCTTTATCAATAGTGATTGAGGTAGGGGATTTAGATGCTTATTCTATGGGGAAGGAAGGTATCTTTAGTATACCAATGTTTTTAGCATAAAAAGGGTGAAGTTAGTTCTTTGTGAGCAGGGGTCGATAGCTTGTTTGTTTAAGGAGAAGTATTAAGAAAAACAGGTCTTTCAGGAAACACAATGTTTGCTCCCATAATAGCAAAAGAAGAAGTTCCTACAATAGGTTCCTTCACAGGGTGCAATCAGCATATTCAAGGCCAGAATAAGTCACTCCAAATACTGATCACAAATACCTTGGGAGGCTGGTGCTCCAAGCAGAAACAATTGGGTGGGGGTGGATATCTGCTCTTAACTCTAAATTAGGCTCTTTGTCTCAGGGCCAGACTCAATTATAACTCTTGTGTTCTTAACCCCCTTTATCATCTAAGTCTTGGATCTGCAAGGCCCCTAGGAAGAGCCTTTTGACAGTCATCCACAGTGCTTTCCTCTAAAATCTCTTTTGAAAAGGCAGGGATATGCTTTTCCTTATGAGCAGTCTGTGTGGGGAATATCAGTCTGATTTGGAATATTGTGAGGCCTGGTCAATACCTGCAGGCTCATTTCCAACATGAGCCAGTAGTAGCAGAAGGAGATACCAGTTTTCAGTCCTCATGGCAGGAGGAGAGCAAACGCTGCCATCTCCTCACTGTAACGGTCATCCAGCGAGGCCGGTGGGGCTCCCAGAACTTACTATCATTGCTATCAACTCCATTTATCTCCTTCCTTTTGAGGTAAGTTCAATGGTCATTTATCAGCTCTTTTCCTACTTGATGTGTTAGCAGCATTTGATGTCGTTGATTACTTTCCCCATGAAATACTTTCTTCACTAGATTTTCAAGACAGTGAATACCCTAGGACTCTTTCTTAATGACTTCCTTGTCACTAACTTTTACTGGTTCATCATCCTCCTCCATATCTCTATAAGGCTCAGTCCTTGAATGGTTTCTCATTATTTTTTAAAAAATCAGAATTAACTCTCTCGCCAATTTTATCTAGTCTCATATTTTTATGTACCATCAATATACTGACAAATCCAAATTTTTGTTTCCTGAACATCAGATTCATATATTGCCTGCTCAACTGTCGATTGTGATATATAATGTGAGTTTCACACCTAACGTGTCTAAAACTAAGCTTCAATTTTTCTCCAGTCCCATTACAATCTGCTTGCCTTACCCTCTTTTTTTCTCAGTAAATAGCTAATTCATTCTTACAGTTGCTGAGACTAGATATTTGGACTTATTCCTGATGTTTCTTTTTCTCACATGTAGTACATTTTATGAGACAACAAATACAGTCATCTCTACTTTTATGACATGTTTAGATTCCAAAGTCTTTTCATAACTTCCACCATTACCACCATGGTTCAAGTCACTATCATCTTGCAAATGAATTCTTTGTTTAGTTTGTTTAACACAGCAACCAGAGTGAAACCTCTAAAGTATGTCAGGTTATATTTTTCTGCTCGAAACACTCCATTTTGTTTTCAACTCACTCAGAGTAAATATGAGTAGATGTTCTATGAGGTTATGTGAGATCTGTCTCCATATTCTGCTTCCCCAAAATTATCTCTATAATCCATGCTCCTGATAACTCAGGAAGATATGGAGTCCATTTCAGAATACTCTTTCTTTTTGTTTTTCTTCCTTTTTTTTTTTTGTTTTGTTTTGTTTTGTTTTAATTTGCTATTTCTTCTACTTGAGAAAATTATCTGCTCAACTACCTGCAAGACTTGTTCCTGAAATTCTTTTAGGTCATCTTACATGGTCACAGGATTTTATGCACAGATTTGTATCAACCGTTTCCCCATTCTGGCTTTCACCATATGTACATATTCTCTGTTTTAGTAAATCTCCATTCATATGTAACTACCTAACATTCTATATATTATTTATTTACTTGTTTATTTTTTTTCTGTTTAAAATGTAGGCTCTAGGAACCTACACTTAACATAATCACTCACTTATTCACTTACATATCCCTAGTATCTTGAAATAAATCATTTTTGGGTAAATAAATGAAAGAATACACAGACGTATATTAGAAATTAGTTTAAATGTTTTCTGGTCATGTAAAAGAAAAGAATGAGAAATCTATTTTCAGCTTTTTTGTTCACTTCTTTATGTCAAATATCTGCAGACTATGAAGATATAAGTTCATAAATCCCTTCTATATTAAGATGCAGACTTTGAAGTTACGATCTGTTCCTGTGCTTGCTCTGCTTATGCTTATTGTTAGTTTGAAAACTTCATGTGTTCTTATAGGTTACTATCCCAGATTTAGTCAGAAGTCAGCATTTTTAATAGATTGAGAAGGTTAATTGTCTTTGTAACTCATTAGCAGCATAACTATCTCTGCAACTGAATTTTCCCATTTATGAATTGGGAATCATAATTGAAATACCTCCTTCTCAGTATTATTATGAAGATTAAATAAATTATAAACATTTCTAATCCCTCCCTCACAAACAAATTTATGTTTTATAAATGATGAAATGTGAGTGTGCTTTTTTGGTGAGAGCTTTGGAATATGAAAAATGTACATTTAATCACAAGGCTGTGACCTACAAACTGCATGATAATTTGAGTAGCTTTCATCTCCCTTTGTCCCATTTATTCTCCTTATCTTTATAATGGGTATCGATCACTTCAAAGAGTAATTGTGAAGAAAAAGCTCAACACTATGAAAGGCACATATTAGATACCCATTAAATAGTATCATTTTTTTCTCTCTTCTTTAAAATTAGTTTCACTTCTTTTTCACCCCAAACACCATAGTTGAGGCCTTTATTTGAAATTACACAGGACAGTAAGAAAAGGTTTCAAATAGTAAGAATTTTTAGAATTTCCTATCATGTGTTTCTATGTAGTGTTTTTGTTTATTATTAATAATGATATTGTTTTTCTTCAATAATAATCTTTTTGAGAAGATTTGGGTAGACTGTCTAATTAACAAAGAGCTCTAGCTTTTCACACCCATTGGATCACTCTTCAGCACTTGCCGTTGAATCAGCAACCTATCAGAGGTCACAGAAATATTAGTATCTATCTAAAGGATTGTTACACAGTGATTTTGTTAGAGAGGCACAGGAAATTTTAGAGTAGATGTTCAAATAATAAAATATAATATGTGAAACTGAAACAACATAAAAGAAAGTATGAGATTTGCAAGTGTGTGGGCTCTTTAATCAAAAAGCCTGGATTTGAGCCCTTAACCTTGATCCAGACTCTTAACTACTTTGCTTCTGTGCCTTAGTCAGTGAAACTGCATTTAGGATATTTTTCAAAATTGTTGCAGAGATCACATAAATTAATCAACCAGAATGTGATGATAAATCCTAAACAACTAAACAAATGTTTGCCAAATAACATTATTAGTTAATTAAGATTAGCTACATGTGTATGTATACATTAGCTATCTGTGTGTGTTTGTGCATATATATGCACACTCACATAAATATTTGGCCCAATCATTAGTAATTCAAGATTATCTGAAAGCAGTCTACTAGTCAGAGAAACATAGAGTAGTTTATAAATAAATGTGAAAGAGTGTGAAGATAGTCTCTCATATGTTTATTCTTTCAAACTTTATGACAGATGATGTTTGTTCTAAGACCAATATATAAGAGTATATCTGTGGACTCATTTTAATTTAACTTGTTTAACATAGTCACTGAATTATTCCTCTATCTATGGCAGTATTTTTAGATGACCTTTCCATCAGTCTCCATTTGACTTAGGGAGTATTATTGCCTTGCATCTTAAAAAATAATCAATGACCATCCATTATCTATTATTATTTTGTATAGGTGATGTTTGCTTTTGTATAGGTGATGTGATAGAATTTGTATCCCCATGAGTATAATTAATTCACTGGATTTAGATAATATATTTCTAATGTTTTAAACTTTATATATTATGTAGAAATATTACTGAATATAGTACAGCGATTCACTATATATTATTAAAATAAATGGGATAAATGGCATAGAGTATTAATTTGCTCAGGTAACTGTTATTGAGTATATACTATATATTTGACACTTACTCTTTTGTTGAGATTTTAGTTATGCTTTATAATTTATATAGGAATTCCTAATGATTAATCTTGACTTTGACACTGCACATTTTCTTGCTTATGATCTATTAGGTTACACACATATACACATTATATATGTGTAGTCTTTATATATGTATATAGATATATGTGTATATGTATACACACACACATACACATATATTTGAGAAATTACACAGTCTTGGTTTTGATAATAATATGAAGTTCATTTAGTCCAATCCCTCTCAAGTAATACATGAATTTCTCCTACCATTTGATATGGTTTTCATATTTGTGAGTAAACTTCTCACTGGTGGGACAAGTTGATATCCAAATGGTTGATATAAAATAGAAACATATGAAAACTTGGAAAATAAAGCTAAGGGTTTTTTAAATTTATTTTTAGTTTTTGGTAAATCTGGTATAGTCTAGATTTTTTTTAATGTTAGTAAAATTCACATGTTCCTAAAATATATTTTAAAAAAAATCACACAGTGATTTCAAGCTATCACCATGGCAACTATTTGCATCAGAATAACTATTTTTTCCCAGAGCTATTTCTGTATCATTAAATCCTTGATAATACTTTATTATTTGGTATCTGGTAAGTCCATATGCATTTTAGTGTCTAATTTACTTAACAAATTATGTCT
The DNA here is from genome assembly GCF_003009895.1 of Hyaena hyaena. Lineage (NCBI taxonomy): Eukaryota > Metazoa > Chordata > Mammalia > Carnivora > Hyaenidae > Hyaena > Hyaena hyaena. The sequence goes on from NW_024081605.1 coordinate 600,249, forward strand.
GACAAAAGAGAAAACTTACAGAACAATAAACAACACTATTAATTACCTCATGAAGCAGGAAACCACTATATTTGTCAGTAGCATTGTGTCTTCAAAATAATGCCACCAACTAATTAAGTATGAATATATTCCATTATTAGGATGTATATCTTTTTCAAATTTATTCATTATAATGAAGCAAAACCAGAAACTAGGACTAGTGAAATTACAAAATTGTCTTTATTGCAGAGGCTTTTATCCTATTAAAACAAAGCAAAGCAAATGGATAGAGGGAAAAAAAAGTTGTCTATATGTAAGAAAATATGTTACTGTGGCAACTGCATGCCATTTGTTATATTTTCTTCATTAACTATTGAAGGTGATTAGATGATGAAAGAGAAAAAGGTCCTTTCAATATAAAATAATAATTTCATGGGGATACATATTTCTATTTTCCCCTTTAGGATTTGTTAAAGTGCTATTTTTATTTGAGAAATATCCTTTTTTTAAAAAAATTATGAAGATTTTAAAGGAGACATAAGGATTCTACAGACCTGAGACATTATAGTTTACTTTCACTTTTTATTTTTCCCAGTCTGTGAGAAAAGAAAGGTATAAATAAAGAAAACCTTCCAAGAGAGAGCAATAAAGTGCAGTTTGCTTCCATGGCCTCTAGGGCATCATAAGTTTAATGGTCCATAACTTAGGTAGGTGAGTCATGTTATCTCTATGGGCTTTTTTTTTTTTTTATCACTCACATACATCTACAATGGCAGGTAGTGTGCACTGTTCAATTTGATGGCTTTAGGTGGTGGTTGGAAAATGTTGAACATCATACAATTTCACCTACATGTTCCAACCACGTATCCTCGTTGCTACGTGTACCTACTGAGCTGTCAAAGGTCAACTTAGTAAAGTCGAAGCAGGAACTTAACACCTTCTCACTGAGTCTCTGAAAGCTGCAGCCACTTTCCCCTGTTACTCTTACAGTTTCTGTATCCCAGTAGTTTCATTCCATAATGATATGGCTTGATAAACTAGAAAAGCATACCAACTTTGATAAGCCCGTAATTCTGTAATTCTAGTTTAGCCTGATAACATTTTTTAATTTCAAAAGCACCAGTATATTCTAATACAGGGATACCTGTAAACAGTTTAGCTCTATTAAAATCAGAATTGCCTCGTTTCTGTATCCTGGAATGAAATGTTGAACTCTGTATTGTTCAGTTGTTTAGGCTAATATTTGAACAAATTCACCTTTGCAAATCACTGCTTCCCTAGGGTTCTTGAATTAGTTTTTCATCTCTGAAACTTATTTAAAATAAACAGTGTTAATTCGAACATATAAACCTACACTCTTTATATACTTGATATATTCTTATACAAATAGCAGTAGCTAGAAGAACCATTTATTCCTGTAGGTTTTTACATTTTGAAGCAAAATTAAATTGTTTAAATATTTTTAGGGTGACAAATTGTTGCAAAACTGCTGGAGGAATAAAATGGTCTCAGCCTTTGAGGCTATAGAGATCTTTCCAACAATATGGAAATACTAAATCTTCTTGGGCGAGCATGATTTTCTCCCTAAAGCAAAACTATTTTTCTCCCTGATGCTGTATATGGCAGCATGTCATTTAGAATGCAGTGACTTTTCATGGGAGTTGCTAAGACATGCTCAGTTTACGTTGAGCTGCTGAAGTCATCTTTGTCTCAGTCCACTGGCTAATAAAATTACAGTGTTAAGCAGTATTGAAGAAAATAACTCTGAAAATACAACTTTAAATGGAGCTTTACCACTGCCTCTAGCTTCATGCCTGCCTGGAGATCATCAAAGCTCATCTTGTATTTCTCAAGCTTTCCTTTCTTCCCTTGTTCTACCCTCAAGGGCTTCCTAATGCCTTAGTCCCAAATACAGATATCTAACCTAAAGCTCCAGTGTTGCTTCTTGTTTATTTCACATCATTATGATCTTCAAATGCTGGCCAAGATCTCTTTGCTTTGAATGGACTTCACACGAGGTTTTGAATGTCCTGGCTGGAGTTATTCCATTAACCTCGCATTTCCCTTTTTCCCTGAACCTCTTGAATTTGTAGAGCAATGTATTTTCACAGTAAGTACTAAGAACCCATGGGAGACTAGTAAATAATTGCTTGTGAGTTTATGTGCATTGGTGGATTCAAGAAATGGTTGTAATGTATTACTTTTCAACTGGTGGTGAGGAAGAACAAAAGAGAGCTATAAAGGTTACTGCTCTTCTCTACCTGCTTTTCATCTTATCTTCACATGTTGCCTTCAAACAAAACAGCACTATAAATTGAACAGACCTATAGATAAAGATAGATAAAAGACAGATGGATAGGTGAATGTGAATATATAGATATGAAGGTATCAATACAAACCAAAGTTGAGGAAGAGGTTAGTTCTATTTTCCCCCATCTTATCAACCCCCATCTTTGTGCAAGATGACAGCATGTACTGTTTTTGAAAATAAATGACACTTATTATTTAGTTAACAATCCCAAATGAACAATAATAATGGAATATTGTTAAGTTTCTCAGTTTGGGAATACAAACATTGTAACAATAGAAATAGTGTGTTTATCTTTTGAGAGGATTGAACCAAAGTGGCTGAGTGAGGTCTACTGTCAATCAAACATGCATTCCTGTCTAACTTATAACACTTTTTAGCTGTAAGACTGTAAGCATGAGGTTTATCTTCCCTGAGACTCAATTTTCTCATTGTTAATATTGAGATAATAAAAATAACACTGTCATAAGACTTTTGTGAGTAGAAAATGAGTAAATGTAGATTTACTGAGGTAAATGGGTAAATGTACAGACATCGATCATGACAGGTATTGATGTTAAAAATGGCCAGTATCAGCATATCTTTCCCAGGCCATCATCATCATAACATTACCCTTGTCACTTTCACTGGTATTATGATCATAGATTTGACCAGAAGAAAATGCCTTTAAGCATTGGTATACAGTTGTGGTTAAGAGTAAGGACTTGGAAATTAGACTGTAGGCTTTTAACTCACTCCTCGCCACAGACAGGCTGTCTAATCTTAACCTCCCAAGCCTCAGGTGTCTTATTTGTGAAATCTAGCTAATCATAAAGTGATTTTATAGAATTGTAGTGAGAATTAGTTGATTTAAATACTATGGGGTTTTCTTGGCACACAGTAGGAACCTGTGTTAGTTTTCATCACCAACTATTATTGCTGTTATTAATATCTCAGAGGATATTATTTTGCATTTCCCCCCCTCCTGCATCCTCTTATCTCAGTTATTGTGTTCCACATATAAGATAGTGCTTGGGGTATTCTCTGCTAATTGACTAAGAGAAAAATACCAAAGAAATAGAGACTTATTTCGTAAATTTTGAATTCTTGTTATCTTTTTAAAATAGACTATATGGAGGTATAATTTAAATTCAATATAACGTTCTCTTCTTAAGTGCATAGTCCAATGAGTTTAGAGAAATGTATATGACCTTAAGAACTATCACCATAGGTTTTGGGGTTTTTAAGTTGGCTTTTGAAACTAATAGCGTAATAACAATTTTTAGCAGAAAAAATAACTTGGAATGCAAAAAGTTTACCTACTAGGATTCACCTTCCTAAACCCTGCAAGATTCAGAATATTTTATTTTTGCCTTTAGCAACATATCAAAGACTATCTGACCCATGGTAGATGAAAATTCCATAGGCTAAACATAGGGTAAGAAGACTCAGAGAGAATAGATCCTGTGCCCTGCCTTCCAAACAAGGCGGAATGAGAGGTCTAGAGCAGTAACAGAAACTCCAAATAGGAGGCTGTAAAAGCAGGGGGCAACGTGGGAGAAGCCAGGAAGGTAGCCAGCTTCACAGAGTACCTGCATGCCCAGCATGCTTTAGGAGCAGGAAAAGAAGAGCTGGCCTAAGTTAGATATACAGTCAATGGCTCTGATACACTTGGCATTCCCTGAACAACAGTGGAACATGAGAACAGTGATGTGCTACCTGACTGCTCAAAAGAAGCTGAAGTACTTGAGAGTAAATCAGAGCTGAGAGGCCTGTGGTCAAGAATGTAGCCATAGGCTAATGATTACAGAGCAGATAGAGCTTAGTTTGTCCCAGTTATTTTCATGGATAGACAAAATGTTTATTAAAAGAACAATGTTTATCTCCGTATATGTCATCACGGAGAGGTGGCACTGACTGAAGACTAGATAGCTACCCTCTTATCCCGTGCATTCATTAGCAGCCAAATAGCCTCTAAGAGGCTGTAGTAGACTAAAGCCCATCATAAGGCAGGTGAGAACTTTAAATCACGGAGTCCTTGAAATGACCAAGCCTAAATTTTCAAATCCTGCCGGAGTTGAAGCTTAAAATAAAAATTAAGTTTTATTATAGGAAAGGAAATAATTTTATTTTTCACTTTGTCTGTTGTGTGAGATTTATGCCTGGCATATTATTTATTAATAGCAACAAAATTAGGGAAAGAGTAGAAGTAGGAGAAAGAATGGGGTAGATTTCTCTCTCCGGGAAGCTTTCTTTTATCTTAAAGTTTTAGAAAGAAGGTGAAGTTTTTAAAACAAGAAAACAAGAATACTTTGTTGATTACACAGTACAATACCCATCATCCGGTTATTGATATGTTGACAATATATGTAAAATTACATTCCTTTGGTTTGGCTTTGCTGATCGCAATTCATATGCTCATCACAGGAGAAGTGTTAATTTGCTGACCACTGTTAACCCTGGGTTTCTTTCCCTGCTCTTTCTTTTTTCCAGTTCGTATGTTTTCCTATATCCATTAAATCAAAACTGTTGATGAAAGAATTTTAAATGAAGACATAGAATCATTCTTCCAGAATATCTCCTTTGACTATCGGTGTTTTGGAAATAAGCACTTAGGCTTAAATGTGAATTACAGCAGAAAAGAATCACTCAGAATAGTAAAATTTCAAGGAGGATACATGCTTAAAGGAAAAAGAATACAAATAAACAGTAATATAAATCCTTACTCAAGTGAATCAGATAGATAGTATCTTCTAAGAATTCTTGTGTTTGGAAAATAATAGATCTTTATTATATGTCAAAAATACTCATTTTTGGTACTGTGGCTGTAAGGGTTCCAAATATGTACCCTAAAATAAGCCACTTTGACATATTGATATTTAAAAACAATTTTTTAGTGTTTTATTTATTTCCGAGAGAAAGAGACAGTGTGAGCAGAGGAGGGTCAGAGAGAGAGAGAGAGAGAGAGACAGAATCCAAAGCAGGCTCCAGGCTCTGAGCTGGCTGTCAGCACAGAGCCCGACGCAGGGCTCGAACCCATGAACCATTTGATCATGACCTGCGTCGAAGTCGGACGTTTAACCGACTGAGCCTCCCAGGCGCCCCTGACATAATGACTATTTTGAAATAAAGGTACTTGAGAAACAGCCAGCATGTAAGACATTCTTGGTATTCCTGTGTCCCCCTGGAAGCAGGAGATCAATCTTACTGTGAAAAGTACCCTTTCTTATCACCAAGCATCCTTATCGCCAGAGACAGGAATTTAGGGCCTAGAAGGCTGTGTTAACAAACCTTGTTACTCCTTCACTTTTTACTGTCTCTAGCTCAAAACCCTGTGTTTTGTTAATTCTTCACAAATGTACTGTTTCTTTGTCTGAAAGCTACAAAAGCCATCTGTTCCGGTTACTTCTTTGAGTCTGATCTCTTTATGGGGTCTCTGTATGTAGGTACATAATTCAGTTTGCTTTTCTCTTATTAATCTATTTGGTTATATTGGGGTATCTTAGTCAAGAGCCTGGAAGGATACAGGGGAAATTATTTTTTCTCCTTTTGCGTGACTTATGAGCAGTAGTACATGTAGCAGACACAAAGCAGAGCAAAATATAGCTCCTTAAGAAACATATGAGCCTGTAGGGATCAATTTAATTGATGCATTACGCATCTATATAGTATTATTAAGGGGTGAAATTCAAAATGCTTAATATCTGTTCCAGCAATGACCGCAGTCATATGGAAAATAAGTCCCTGCCTCTCTCAATAATTTGCCGAATTTGGGGTAGACCTGGTAAGTTCCAGGGGACGGACCAAGATCTAAGGCAGATGGATGGGGAACACTCAGAAGCTTGAATGGTGGCTGTTTGCCTGCCCTGTTAGAAGTATTTTAATGTTTTAACAACATATGTATGGGGTTGTGTCAATGCCTACTGGTTGCATTTCAGCCTAAGTAAAGGAGAGCTTAGCATTGACAACTAGTCAGTACTTAAAGGTAACTATTTCATGATCATGAATTATTCATCTGCTTAATTTTCCTAGAGAATTTTAAATAAAAATAGATGATTATCAATGTGTTGTGGAGGTGCCCTTGGAAAGTTAAGGAAAATATCCATTTTCCTATAAAACTACAATAACAATAAACTGAAATAATGGAAGTGACTTTATTTTTAGTGTTGTAACTGACTTTATATTATCTGATAATCACTATTCTCGAGGATAGGCACTTAGCCAGTTGTCACTTTAGAGATCATTCAATAGAGCCATCTTTACATTATAATAATTCTCAAAGGCATTATTATTATTATTATTATTATTTCCTCAAAACACCCTAGAAATTAACTCACAGACTCACAGAGACTAATCCATTCTATGGAATGAGAATATATAGAATTTCTGGGTGTCTAGGGGCCTCAGTTGGTTAAGCATGTGCCTCTTGATTTTGCTCAGGTCATGATTCATGGTTTGTGAAATCAATCTCTGTATTGGGTTCTTCGCTGACAGAGTGAAGCTGGCTTGGGATTCTCTCTCTCTCTCTCTCTCTCTGCCCCTTCCCTGCTCCCTCCTTCAAAATAAATAAATAAAAAGAAAACCAAAAGAAAGCAGAATATATCCAATTTCTTTTAAAAATGAGTACATGCACATAAAATATTTTAAGGTATAAGGATGTGTGATACTGTGATTTATAATTTTTATTATAATTTAGTAAATATATATTTTGTCTTCTCCCCTATCCTGACACAGAGCTCCTCAAATCCTTGGAATTTTCTATAATGAGAGTAATAAAGTTGTAGTTTGCTATGTGAATGAGGTAACTCTTAGACCCCATCTAAAGACTGGAGAGTCTGGTTGCCAGAGGAGCCAATCATGTGATCAAAGTGTTGGAATTTTCAGTCCTCAGAGAGGGGAGAGTGGTAAGAAGTTGAGTCAGTCACCAATGCCAATGGTATAATCAACAGTACCTATGAGATGTAGCTTTCATAAAAACCCAAGTGGATGAGGCTTGGAGAGCTTCTGGGTTGGTGAACATATGTAGATATGGCCTGGAGAGGACATGTACCCCTTCCCACATACCGGGTCCTATACATCTCTTCCATCTGGCATATCCTTTATAAGGATAGTAGTCTAGTAAGTAAATGTTTATCTGAGTTCTGTAAACTACAGTAGCAAATTAATCAAACCCAAGGAGGGGTTGTTGGAACATCCATCCTACACTAGGTCAATCAGAAGCACAGGTAACATTCTAAATTTGTGATTGGCATCTGAAGTGTGTGTGGGGAAGGAGCACACACATTTGTTTTGTAGGACTGGGATGTGATGCTCTCTTCAGGATGGTGATGTCACAATTGAGTTGAATTGTAGGGCACTTAGCCAGTGTCCAAGAATTGCTTGATGGTATGGGAACCCACCTCCTACCCTCACCCAGTCCCTGGCAACTCACATTGGAATTAATAGGTAATCATATCCCTTAGGATGCATTTCATGTAATAAGCTAGGAATTTGACAAACGTACACGTTAAGCCTGATTTTGGCATAGAAAAACTGTGAAATCTTTCTTTTAGGTCACTTAACCACAATAACTTTCATTTACATCCTCATTAAATAGTGATAAGTGTACCTACCTTATAGAGGGTAATGGGCTAAATAGAGGCCCTCCAAAAGATATGTCCACCATGTCATCTCCAGAACCTGTGAATATTAGCTTATTTGGAAAAAGTCTTTACAGATATAATTAAAGTAAGGATCTTGAGATGAGATGATCCTGGATTATTTGAATAGACCCTAAATCCAATGTCCGGTATCCTTTAACAGTATGGAAAAAAGATATTTGATATCAAGGGAATGAAAAAATCGTAGTGTGATCCCAGGAGCACAGATGGAGTGATGAAGCCATAAGGGCAGGAATCCAACTACCAGAGCTGGAAGGACCAAAGAGTGAATTCTCCCATTCAGGCTCCAGAGGGCAGAAGCCCCTACTGAAAACTTGATTTTAGATTTTATAGCCTCTTGAGCTATGAAGGAATAAATTTATGTTGTTTTAAGCAACTCAGATTATGGTACCTCGTTATACCAGACCTAGGAATCAAATACACAAGGGTCACTGTGAGGACTGAATCAGACCATGTCAAATTCTTAGAAAAATAAGACTAAGGATCATACACACACACACATACATATATACATAAGTAATTCCAATAGTTTCTCATTAGTAATATATATGTTATGATGACTAAAAGGTCTATTTCTTTGTGTTTCTTTCAATTTATTTTCATCTCTCAGTCCAGAACCACTTGCTTTATAGTTATGTCAGTTTAGCTTTTGATTGTAACAATATTTGCTGCAAACTAAGACTTTTTAAAATTATTTGTGAGAGAGAAAGACAGAGATAGAGAGACAGAAGATGAGCAGGGGAGGGGAAGAGAGGGAGGGAGACAGTAAATACAAAGCAGGCTTCAGGCTCTGAACTGTCAGCACAGAGCCTGATACAGGACTTGAACCCACAAACTGTGAGATCATGACCCCATCTGACATTGGACACAACTGACTGTGCCACCCAGGCACCCCAAGACTTTAAAACCAAGTAGGCATTTGGAATGGTGGAATGGATATGAGATTTTGATTCAGAATCCTACTGAATTGTAGTCTTATTTCAATATTTCCTGTAGCTAGCCATATGATTTGGGGTTAATTCATGAGTTAGGAAGAAAATATAAGAAATGGGCATAATAACATCTATCTTATGGGGTTGCTATAAGGAATATTTATTTATACACACATATATTTAATCATATACATATGTTTTATTTTATCATATACATACATTTAATTTGTATGTGTGTGCTGTTTGTGTAAGTATGAGTGAATATAACATTACATGTTTGTTTGTTTGTTTCTCAGAGAATAAACAAAAACATTCTCTCCTGGGTGGTCATTGTAGATACAGAAAACTCAAAAATATTAGGAAGTATTAGCCATTTATTAAATATCTATAAAAGTTCCATACCATAATATATATTTTTTATTTAAATTTAGTATTATTGTCGCAAGTATTATTAGAAGTGTATGTACTGATCCCTTGGCTTTGTACTTTGCTAGATCCAGGGAGTCCTGGGTATTTGCAAAAACAAACAAACAAACAAAAGCGAACAACAACAACACAACTAAGACTCATTTTCTTCTAGTGACTGAGACAGTGTACCATGTGAGTTTTCCCTTCTTTATTCTGGAATATTAATTATTTATCCTTTTTACTTTCCTAATTAATTGGTTATGTTTATTTTTAATAGATAATCCAGCTTTTACCTGGCAAATGTTTGGAGAATGTAACCTCTCCATTTGCTGCTAAATGGAAAAAATGTTCTCTCCTTTTATTGAATTGCTTTGTATCTTCCATTACCTGGACATTAGAGTAACAGATGCAAATAACTCTTGTGTAAAAGAGTAGTACTTACTCCTTTCAGCCCAACTCATTATATCCATGAAATGTTAGTAAAAGAAGTATCTGTAAGAAGCATATTTATGAAAACTTAAAATAATCTAGATGCAGAATTTCTACAATGAGATTTTTATATTTTAACATATATTAGGAATGAGTGATACATTTTTTCAGATTTGCTCTGTGAAATCTGTATGAGCTATAGTATCATTTTACTCCTATTGAATTAGAAATTTGGAGTGAAGTTCTAGGTATGGTCATGGTGATAAGTTTGAGTTCAGTGTTCAAATTTATTTAGGGAGGAAAAGTATATAAAAACATGATGTTCGAAATCTTCCCAGAAGAAAACCTTAAAACAGTTTTTATGTGAGCAATAGAAGAATAATTAATTGGCAACTTAAATTATGGGACATCTGCACCTGAAATTTGAAGCTAAGTTTTAAAGAATGAAGTTTTCATTTACTTTCATAGACAGAGCTTCACAATATGCTCTTATGAAGCAGACAACCTTTCCAATTGATGTTCAAAAAATAATGACATGAAACAGTATATATGTGTGTGTGTGTGTCTGTATTTAAATGCCTTTGTGGGTGTATCTGAAGGGATCTAGAAGGAGGCCTCAAACTGTAACTATTGGCTAGCACTGGAGAGGATAGAATTGTCGGATGATCCATGTAGAAGAGAAAATGGGCTTTAACACTTAAATCCATTCATTTCCTAGTGTTCAAATTATTTCCCAATAAGAAAAAAAAAACAATATATTTGTTATAAACACAGTGAATAAAAATTAAATCGTAGATGGTCTATGATTCTCCAAACTCTTACTGCAAAGAAATAAGAGTCTGCCTTTATTGAAATGAAACCTCAAACTGACACTGCCTTCTCTGCCACATACTGTCAAGATAGTCACCCACACAGCCACTTTAAAATCCAATTTGAAAACACCATGATGTTTCATTTTTAAAAATAAATATGTGATCTTCCCCAGTTTGAGAGAAATAATCCAGTGGCCCCAGATCAGAGTTGGATTTAGTGTTTTTCCAGATGGCAAATTTATTTCCAAAGGCTATTTTTCCTGTGACAACAGCAGTCACATATCCTGAGTATTTTGGAAGGTGTTTATTTGCAGCGCATGGCAGGAACGGAGAATTTTGGTGAAGTTGCTTGATAGCCAAATGTGCAAAGAAGAGATGATAAGGATAGTCCTATGTGTAATGACCATTTCCTTGAGCTGGCTGAAGACAGAGCATTTGAATTTTCTGATACAAGTGTCCAGTCTACACAAACATCTGTAGTCAATAGAAAATTTAACAGCTGCTCTCTAAACTGAATAGCCTTTCACTCTCAAAAATGAAACAACAGCAATCAAATGCCTGTTGCTGGGAATTTTGACTCAACTGTATGTAGCATGGGACCCCAAAATGAAAAATTAAATAGAATGAGTGAGACCAGTCAAAAGGTACATAAAAGAATATCTAAATCAGTTTAAATTGTATTTATTTATAATTTAGTATTTATTTAGAGCCAATCATAAGCCAAATACTATTTTGTACATAGCAGATATTTAAACTGTCTTTGCATCATTTTATATCTTTATCTTAAGCCTGTAGGGCACAAAAATGTAATGAGATTTAATAATTAATCCCCAGCCAGGCATCCAGTTTTCATGGAATGATTAACACTTCATCTAAAGTATCCCTTCTAAACCTAGCCTATAAGATCTGGCTTCTATTTATTCTCTATCCTTGTCTTCCACATTTATTTTTTCTTCCATTAACTTTGAGTCGTGTTGGCCTCCTTTCTGTTCCTGGGAAATGCCATGCTCATTCGTGTCTCACAATACTTAGATCTCCTATTCTGCCTACTTGGCATACTCGTTCTCTAGATCTTTGCATATTTGATTCTTTTGGTCATTCCTGACATTCTTCAGATATGATCCCCCAGAGTTACTTGGCTAAATACCGTCTGTAATGTTGCCTGCCGCATAGTCTCTTTTTCATTATTGAGTTTTTAATTGCACCATAAAGTTATTTCTCCTAACTCTACATTAGATAGCATAGAGTTATGGAGAAACACAGATTATTTTCTGAAAATAATGGAATTACTTGTTTATTATTTCTTTTCTGAATCCCCAATGCAATATTAAAACTGGGAGATCAAATACCCTATTTCATGAACTACTATATGTCTGACCAGCTTTTAGGACATTACGTAATAAAAATTGGATAAATGAATTAACCATTATACAATAATTATTCATTATGATTTAAAAGGAATAAATTTACTTTCAGAGATAGTCACAGATGAATGAAGTTAGAGACAAGAGATCAGAGTACAAGGAAAACCAAAATGAAGAACATTTGGTAAGGAAAATTTAAGAGGTGCCTGGGTGGCTCAGTTGGTTGCCATCCGACTCTTGATTTAGGCTCAGGTCATTATCAAGTCCCACGTCACACTATGTGCTGATAGCAGGTAGCCTGCTTGGGATTCTCTCTCCCTCTTTCTCTCTGCCCATGCCCTCTCAAAACAAACAAGCAAAAAGATTCTCTCCCTCTCCTCCCCTAATTCTCTCTCTCTCTCTAAAATAAGATTAAAAATACATTTTAAAAAGTTTTTTAAAAAATACATATAAAAATCCAGAACTTATCAAATAAAGCTTTCTAATTCTGGGATCTACTTGGAGGATCAGTGTGTTAGAAGAGCCACAGGGCCCATCTAAGTTCTACATGGAAAATTCTTAAACATTTACACATGAATAAAAGACTTTTAGATCAATTATGTTATGATGTATGAGCTCTTAATTCCCTCTCATGTCTATTCCTGAATCCATTTCCACTATTTTCCCGTATTTCCCAAATTAGGCATCTAATTCTATCTGTATCTGGCAAATACAGGAAAGGAAAAAAAAAAAAAAAGATGGCTCTCAAACTCTAGTGGGATCACAAAGTTCACTTTGTCAGCTCAAGTTAGATAGCGTAGAGTTTCACTTCCAATTAGAAGTAAGAATCACCTCCTCTTGAAAATAAGGGAAAAAATACAATTTGAGAAACTGTGATGAAGCTGTCATGCTCTAAAAGTCACAGACTACTCTGGAGACAAAGTTAATATTAAGGATAAGAACAAGTCTTTATCGGCAAAGAACTCCTTCTCTTAGACAAGTGGGAAAAAAAAGGATAAACATTGTTAAAATGATTTAGTAACCAAACTAACCTGGCAATGGTTCTTTTTGTCATTTTTAATCACAACTGACGTTTCCACTAGAATGAGGCCCAATCATTACTACCTAATTGTTACTGAAAGTGAGAATGAAGCCTTACAGTTTTCTGACGCTTAACATATATCCAGAAATACCATCCATGTTAAGTGGGTCCACTTAAAGATGCCACAGCAATCCAGGTTTTTCTTTAGGATATCAGTTCCACAAGAAAGGTTATGATTAGCTGAAACAAATTCAAGATTGAAGAGGGAGAGTTGGTTTAAATTATCACTGGCACGGTATACTCATTTAAAAATTTATTGGCTCCACAAAACAGTATGTGATCATTCAGATGTTACAGTCACATAAATGTCACAGACTTACTCAGATGTTACTGGTCAGTGCCTTGCATGCCTGGGTGCTACAGCTGCTGAATCTTTATCTTCTCCTGCTATCAGCTTCCTATCACGGAAAACTATTTTTTCTTTCCTTCTCTAGTTCATAGAAATTGGCTTCGTGCCTTCAAGGGGGTAATCTCTTTAGTTGTTTTAAGCTTCTCACATTACTTTCTCATGACATTTTTTTTCTTCTACAGATTTTGATAGGAACCAAGTTTAAATAATGGGAACTGATTAATTTGCCTCCAAGAAATGGCACTTCTTGGCAATCATCTTAAGTTCTTGAATATAGTTCAAGGTTCTTTCACCCCTACCATTTGTCAACTATCTTTCTTTACCCAACCTCTCTCTCCTCCTCTCTCTCCCTCTCTTCCTTCCCATCATATTTACACATCACACATACACTCCTTTTATCTGTCCTAAACTTCTTAGAAATATATAGTCCAAATCAGTAACAATGGATTCAACTATATTACAGCCAGCTATATTAAAAGACCAGTGAATTGTAACTCTTTACTATATTGCAAAGATTCTTGTTAGCCATTACCTGCATCTGTGCTCTCAGCTTAAGTAAGAAACCTATTGGAAACACCTATGCAAGAAATGGCATTGACCTCTGCTATCAGATCTTCCTCTTCTTCCTCCTTCCTACCTTCCTTCCATCTTTCTTTCTTTCTTCTCTCTCTCTGTATTTCTTTCTTTCCCTCTTCCTCCCTGCCTGCCTTCCTTCCTTTCTGTTTTGTTTCCCCAAGATGCTCTTGATGGAAGAGAGAATTGTTACTAGGCTTTAAGTCTGAACAGCAGGGACATCCTTCCCTGCTGCTGCCAATCAGGTATCCTTCATTAGATTTTTATCTAATTAGTATTCCTTTAAAAATTAAAGTTATTATGTATGCAGTGATCTCTCACTCTTCACTGTTCTAAAAGTCAACTTCCAACATATTGTTTGTACCTTCACCATATGTTGGAGTCATCAGATAATGACTTCTATTCTGCAAAGACTTTGCAGGAAAGATGCACATACATTTTTACATTTAAAATGGTTTGACTTAAGAGACTAATTAGCAATGCCATTTTTGTGTAGAAATTAGCATATCTGTTATTTTATTAACTGGCTTGAATATCAATTGAACTCCCCCAATGTAAGGCATATCTCTGAGGTATTGTTCTGACATTTAAGGTTGGTCTCTGACAGGCAGGCAAACTTAATCTGTCAGGTTTTACATGGTTGAAAACCAAGGATTTGGCTCTTTAAATGTTTGAATTGGCCAAAGGTGCTGGTTTATTTTGAGGGCAAGTCTTACCTGTTTATAAATACTTATACCCACTTGATTGGATAAAATAAATATTCTTTTGACAAGTGCAATCAATGTTCATAGGATCATTTGGTTTCAAAGATCCCAAGACATGTGAATGAATTCACTCTAGAATTTGATATTATGGCCCCCTAAGAAATTAAAGTTGCTTTTGTCAGAGAATACTCTCAGGCAAGTATACATACTATTCAACAGCCATAAAAATGGGTAGAAACATGGAAACAAAATCAAGAAGTTTTCATTTGAACTAGTATAATGGCCAACCAAATATAAATAAGGTTTTGCTATATATGTAAACTCTTTGTGGTATATAAATATAAAATCTGGACCAGCTCTGCTAGGGTGACCCTCCTTCCAATAGACATATTTTTTTTTAATGTTTGTTTATTTTTGAGAGAGAGCATGAGTGGGGGAGGGACAGAGAGAGGGAGATACAGAATCTGAAGCAGTCTTCAGGCTCTGAGCTGTCAGCACAGAGCCTGATGCAAGGCTTGAGCCTTTGAACCACGAGATCATGACCTGAGCTGAAGTCAGATACTTAACCAACTGAGCCACCCAGGTGCCACTGAGTAGATATATTTTAATCCACCATTACTTAGAGCTATGCTATCAGGAGAAATGTTGAGAATAAGGTTTTATTAAAAAATGTTTTTTAAATATTTATTTTTGAGAGAGAGAGACATAAAGCATGAGCAGGGGAGAGGTGGAGAAAGAGAGAGAGACATAAAGCATGAACAGGGGAGAGGCAGAGAGAGAGAGACATACAGCATGAGCAGGGAGAGAGAGAGAGAGACAGACAGACAGACAGACTGAATCTGAAGCAGGTTACAGGGTCTGAGCTGTCAGTACAGAGCCCAACACAGGGCTTGAACTCAGGAACCATGAGATAATGACCTGATCCAAAGTCAAACTCTTAACCAGCTGAGCTACCCAAGTGTCTCTAATGGTGTTTTTAAAAATGTCTATATTCATATGTCCATGTAATCTATTGATTGATTGTAAGTGGTGAGATAAAGTCAACCAGCTAGTAATGGTTTAAGAGGATCACCACTTGTCTTCATGAAGTGTTATGCGTTATAACAAAAAAGAGAATAATAGAGGACAAGCCAAGTCAGTCATTTTGAAGCCAGGTGGTACATGCAGGATGAAGATGTACAGCCATTGTTGTGAGGTAGAGGCTGTAAAATCTGTAGGGATATGAAAGGAATCGGGACCAGAAATTTGATGCAGCAGAGCAATTCATGGTCCATAGATAACTACATGTGTAGAGAGATCCTGAGAGTGGTACTCTAAGAGTTTGTGAGGGCACAGGAAGCAAAAATCAACTTCCTTGGCCCTGCATTTTATGGCTAGTTATTCAGGCACAATAGGTTCTCTGATGCTAACATTCTGTAATAAAAGCACTTTCTTTAGATTGATGGGGCTAGAGGAGATACTTCACCTTATTTTCTGAGCATTGAATAGTATCTGGTCCAAAAGGCTCCAACCACTTTTGAGCTCTTACAGCCAGCTATTAGTTTTCATTCTAGAGGTGGTTACTTATAGGGAAAAGAAAGAATATAAGAACTAAATTTGGTTTCTACTGTAAGTTTGATTACTAGGCATATGTCTTTACTAAATCCCACTGAGTGAGAGTAAAAATGTATGAACAGAAATAAAAACTTAAAGGTATGAATTGGAGAATGAACATTAGAATATCCAAGATTTTGGTGACTCCTAGAAACAAAAAGCAGATGGAATATATCAAATATTAAATAACAATTATTTCCAGCTAACATCTATAGAATATTCATGCAAATGGCCTTTAATTGCTCTATTTCTACTTCTGTAATTGCAACAACAGTATTTACTGTCAGTTTAAAATGATCAGTATACTCTAAAAAGTGAATGATATACGTGGACCAGGCTAACAGTATCTAGGACAGATTTTAGCTTCTGAGAAGGGGATCATTCATAGTGCATCCTACCTGTACCCTGCACATCTGAAAGTTAAAACTGACAGTGCTCTTCAGCAAAAGATCTGAAGTTCAGTAGAAAAGCTCATAGAGAAACTCCATTTATAGGAAGGCTGTAAGAGATTCCTATAGCTTCTTCAGCTACTTACCACAAACTTGATGGCTTAGGATGATACAGATTTATTATTATCATATAATTATAGAGGTCAGAAGTCCAAAATGGGTCTCAGTGGTCTGAAATCAAAAAGTTCACAGGGCTGCACTTCTTCTGAAAGCTCTAACGGAGAATTTTGTTCCTTGATTATTTTAGTGCAGTTGTTTTTCTGGATTCTGGAGATCACTTTCATTCTTTGCCTTATGGCCCTCTTCCACCTTTAAAGTCAACAATGGCCACTAGAGTCTTTTTTACCCTACACCATTCTGACACTCTTCTGCCTTTACATTTAGGGTCAATTATAATTACATTGGACCTACCAGAAAATTCAGGATTATCTCTCTGCTTTAAACTCAGTTGATAGCACATTAATCTCATTTGTTGCCTTAATTACTCTTTGCCATTATTTAATATAAAATATTTCAAGTTTCCATGGATTAGTACATGGGCATCTTTCAGAGGCCGTTATTCTTCCTACCACAAGAGCTAAATGAATCAACCAACCTCATACTTTGTCAATAAGATCAATAAAAATCAATGTTATTTTGGAAAAGAGCAAAAATATCAGGATCAAAGTCAATAAATGAAAAGATCGATGCCAAAAAAACCAATAATAACTCAGAAAGCACAATTTAAATACACATACATATATATATGAATGTGTTATATATAAGTATATATGTAATGTTTTCAGGAAAAATTCGAGAAGATATTGGAGTCAAAAAGCAATAATAGACTGAAATGAAAAAGGGGCAATCACCAAGTAAAACAATGTCCTTAATAATAACTATAGGGCAACCAAACAATAATGAAGAAAAGTCCGATAAAAGACTTGAGAAATTTTCTAAAACTATAAAGTGAAATGATACAGCTATGAAAAATAAAAACCAAATAGTAAGACAACTGGTAGGTTAGTTCAAGAGGAACAATCTGTTTAATTGAAGACTAAAAAAGAAAGATTAAAGAAAAGAGCATTTATAGGGAAAGAAATATGGAATAATAAATTTCCTCTGGGTTTCCTTCTTTTCATCATTTTCCTCTTAATACCCCTTCATTATTTTTCTTCACCCTGTAGCACCAACAACTGCCTGTGATTTTATATGGTAACCTATTTATTTTTCCTATGACTCAATAAGAATGTAAACTTCACGAACAGGAAATCAGCTTATTTTGCAACAACTCGTACCTAGAATTATGTTCACACATAATAGCTCAATATATTTTAATTAGGTGAATGAATGCATTTTTGCTTAACAGTAAGTTGTATCTGGGGGGGAAAAAATAGTTTTTGTCCCTTTTCTGCTTCCCACTTCTGTTGACACAAATTGAGCAAATCTTTTAGAATCTCTAAAAGGTGGAAAGAGAATTTTATTTCAGCCCAGGTTAAAATAGCTGCCTGGGAGACACACTCTTCACAGGAAAGAAAGTGTTCTGAAGAAGGAACACTTTTCACAGCGTTATATACTTTCTACATCTTGTAAAAGCGCAAAAGATTATAGATTAGCATGTAGTCAGAAATATCAAATTATATCATGAACTAGTGTAGAGACCAGAAGAATTGATCAATATTTTAAGGACAAGATAGGTTTCCTTTGGTTTACTTATTCACAAAGCAGATGTACAATGCATGCATGGTAGGCCATAAATGAGGCTTTGGGTTTGAACAAAGGTTATATATAATCATGTTGACTTAGAAAGAAATCCAAAATGGCTTCTCTTGTATATTAGGTCTTTAGAGAGTTTTTCCTCATCACTACCACCACCTCCAGTCCAGAGAATTTGCAATTCTGTTGTGAAGCCAACGTTTAGGCTTACCTTTACGTCTTTCTACAGTGCTATTTTTAATATTCATATACTGAAGGTTTTAAGTTAAAGAGATTGGTATACTTGCTCTGAGTGTCAAATGAAAACTTATTTGGATATTCCTATGGGTGCCCGATCCTCAAGCATATCTTTGAAGAGGATATCAAGGTGACATTTCAATCCTTAGCTCTACAGAGTTTCTGTAACTTGAAATTTTCAAGAGTTTACACTTACTTCACAGCACCATGGGAGAGAACAAACAGTTTTCTCTCTACTCGATAGGTTCTTGGTTGAGGACTCCCTCCCCCTATAATAAAAAAGCAGATTAACAGGAGAAAAACAAACAGAAGGTTAATAACATGTATACCTTCTGGATACATGGTAGATGCCCAGAAAAACTGAGTAATTCTCTTAAGAGGTTCAAGCCACCACCTTAAATACCATCACCAGCTAAAGATAAAAGATGTTGTTGCAGGGGTTGAGGGAGCTGGTTAAGGAAGGTTATCTGACAAGCCCAGTAAGCAAGCAAGGGTAAAGTTGTTACGCAGATATAGGTACCTGTCTTCTCCATTGATGAGAGTTTCAGGAGATTTAGTCCTCCACCTCTTCCTAGTACTGAGAAGGAGACACTTTTACAAATGGAGATTTCCCTCATAAATGTAAATTTCTCTTACAGAAGGTTAACTTCACTGAACTTGTGTCTGTTTCTTAAAAATAATCAACTCAAGTTAAACCTTATCTCAAAGAGATATTTTGGTGTGGCAAAATCTGTTCCCCTTGAACACTGACAGCACAATAATAGGAGGAATTATAAAACTTCAAACACCATTAAAATACTTTCTGAAATTGTCAGAGTCTTGTTTACTATTGTTATAAGGCCAAAATGGAAGCCTTGATAGGCAGACAGGCAGAATGAGAACATTATTAGCAAAAGAAAAGGAAGGATTGAATCAGGTAAGGTCACCATCCCTTGGGGGTGGGGGGAAGGGAGGGAAGAGGGGTTGGTCATGCAGATTACCTCCCTAGTGCTGATCTAAAAATTCCAGACAGATTAGTTTAAAATTCCACTCCTGGTAGGGGCACCTGGGTTAAGTGTTCCATTTAGGCTCAGGTCATGACCTCATGGAGACCTCAAGGTGACCTCAGGGTTCATGAGTTTCAGCTCTGACCACGTAGGGCTCTGTGCTGGCAGCTTGGAACCTGGAGCCTGTTTCAGTTTCTGTGTCTCTCTCTCTTTCTGCCCCTCCCCAGCTCACACTCTGTCTCTCTCTCAAAAATAAATAAACATTAATTTTTTGTTTTTTAATTCCACTGCTGGCAGAGGTTGCAATTGCACTTCCGTTAGGCATTAATTCTTGGTGGGAGTGAGCAAAAGTGACTCCATATTGTTCCTGTTCTTTTTAACCCTATTTTTTAGTCCTTTTAAGTCGAAACATCGCTAAATCAGTCTAACTGGAAGGCATCTTTGATCCTAAAGGGCTGTACCATTAATAAATATTTTACCTATTTCTCTTTAATGCAAAATGTGGGTTGGTAGAGGTGCTAGAAATGATATAATACAGTACCTATGTTCTCTTCCTTGATGCTAGCTAAGCCTCAAGTATAAAAATTGCAGTTTTTCCCCCTTTGGGTTTATTTTTAGCAAGATTGTCTAGTTAGCCTAAAAATGATAAGAGACATATTGTTAATTATAGCTTTTTTTTCTGCCTGTTTTTTAAAAAATGGTTTTATTTATTTTTCAGAGGGAGAGAGAGAGAGACAGCATGAGCAGGGGAGGATCAGAGAGAGAGGGAGACACAGTATCTGAAGCAGACTCCAGGCTCTGAGCTAGCTGTCAGCACAGAGCCCGACGCAAGGCTTGAACCCACGAACCATGAGATGATGACCTAAACCGAAGTCGGGCGTTCAACCGACTGAGCCACCAAGGCACCCATGTTTTTTGTTTTGTTTTGTTTTTGTTTTTTTTTTCTTTAATTGGCATAGGTGAGTTCAGTTGGTTAAACGTCTGACTCTGTTTTGGCTCAGGTTATAATCTCATGGTTTGTGAGATCGAGCCCTACATTAGGTTGGAGCTTGCTTGGAATTGTCTTTCTCCCTCTCTCTCTGTCGCTCCCTCACTCATGCTGTCTTACGTTTTCTCTCTCTCTCAAAATAAATAAAACTTAAAAAAAATAAAATTGGTATAAGTGAGGAATTTGAAAAGACGCTACTTGGGCATGTTATAATCCTAATCTGTGTAAGGATTATGACATAGTTCTACCAGTGTGAATCAAATTTATTGTTTGTCTCAGGAATTTTTCAAAAATTCATTTTTTGAACACCGTGCAACTAATCTTACTGCTGTTATGGTACCTGGTATCTATCCCTTTCCCAGAGTAGTCAGTAAGCTAGTAATAAACATATGTTTACCCTTCAAGCCTTACTGCTAAACCCTGGCTCATTCTATCTACTAATCTTTGACTCTTACTAATTTACCCAAGTCTAATCAAGCCCTTATCAAAAAAGAAAAAAAAAAAAAGAAAGCACACACAAAAACAAAACTAAAACAGCTAATCAAATCAAGCACTTATCTTAAACTATTCCTTAAAACCTTTGTTATACCTTCACATTCCCATTTAAGACACTACTAAGATTCTGCCAAGCTAGGATGTCAGCTTTGCTCTGTCACCAGTTTATTTTTGCAGTTCCTTAGAACCATGTATGATTGTTTTTGTCACCAATGACAAAGAAAAGTTCACCAGGACTTAAACTATAAAAGAAAATTTGGTTATTACTTAGAATTTTTATTTTATCCTTATAATAACAGATGATTCAGATTTACATGAATATTGATTTGTCATGTGTCATTCTTTTAAGATACACCTGGTTTTTAGATATATAAAACTGTAAATAATGTGCTTCTTAGATTTAAAGAGATGTCTCCCAGTTGCCAATCTGTCTCTTTGTTCACATCAGTTAATCTCATGAAAACCTCCAGAAGAGATCTCATGAAACCACCAGTCTGAAAGACTTATTCACGTTGACAGAGCCTTGAGTCTGGGACTGGGTGGTCTTGTCTGAAAAACTGCCAATGGCAAGCCCCTGATCTCTCCAGGCTTTCACATAAGAACTGACTTCTTGGATTCTCACAGTTGTAGGGTTTGCATAGTGCATCATGCTTCCCTTAGTCTGTCAATTTCTTGGGAACTGAAATATTAAAAATGTGTTGGGCTATAAGCTTCCATGTAGTTTCTTTAAAGTCAGGAACTGAGAAAGTGGGAAGAAGTAGAAATGAGTATATGTGCTTTAATAATTTTTTAAAATATTTATTTTTGAGAGAGAGAGAACACGCATATAAGCTTAGAGGGGCAGAGAGAGAGAGAGAGAAAGAGAGAGAGAGAGAGGAGAGAGAGAGAGAGGGAGACAGAGAATCCAAACAGGCTCTAGGCTCTGACCTGTCAGCACAGAGCCCGATGCAGGACTCAAACTCATGAACTGTGATGATCATGACCGGAGCTGAAGCTGGATTTTTGACTGAGACACTCAGGTGCCCCATTTAATATTTTTTTTTTAATGTACATCATTATCTTAAGGTATGATAATAAGTAGAAGAAATTTTACAGGAATATTCATTGAAAGGACAAGAGAAGGTATCCTTGGCAGGAACAGGTAAAGAGATGTGAGTCACCAGGTGACTTTTCATCTTTGTCTCTCACTTCCCTTTCATAAAAATACTGTAAAATAGTATCTTATTTTCCTGTGTTCTCATTGAGTGCATAAAGAGCTTTCTGGGGTTTAGTATTTCATTATTTGAGTAAGTTTGAATAAGCTCCTCTTCTTAGGATTATACTGAAGTCAGACTTAATGTTTAAAATACTCCCCACTGAGGAATCAGTAAAAGGGTGTTAACTACTTCTGGCAAGATGTTCTAAAGGAGAACCATGACATCGCAAGTCAGAAATGATCTCAGGGTATTGCTAAAACAGAAAACTGGGGTTGTCTTTTAGAGAATGCGACTGTGACCCAGGAAGAGGCTGAACACCTTTTTCCAACCATGTATTTTTCTCTAAATATGTATTTAATAAATTTTTGAGCATTTTGTTTTACGATGGCAGTACTTTGACCTTTGCACAGACCAGGTCTGCATCACTATGCAGAGGCTGCAAATTGAAAGTTGAATATTAAGCCTATGTCCCCCTAGAGTCTCCATCCTTCCACTCACATGAAGGATATACTGGAGTACTGGAGAAGAGAGAGGAGGTAGAAATTTATTGCGTATTCAGCAGAAAGAGAATTGTATTTTCTGCCTAGGCCTTGAAAATACAACAGACTCCCTTTTTTATACTGTGACAGTAGAACATATAAAAATGAAGAACATAGGAAATGTTAAAGGAAGTTTTTTGTTTTTTTTTTCTATTCTATGAAATCCCTTCAAAGTGAGGGTGAGGGTGGAAGTTTCCTTCCCTTGAAGCCATTTAACAGAGGTGTCAGGACCTTCACACACAAAATGCAGAATTTCTTCTGGGGGTACGAACACAAAATTATTTTCTTGTGTAGGAAGAAGTTTCCAATGACACAGCAGAATTACTACTGACCAGGAAGTGGATGGATATATGACCTGGTATTTCTCCTTACAAATAAGCACTCCATAGAAAATGTAAATGTTTATTTTTGAGAGAGGAAGAGAGAGAGAGAGAGAGAGAGAGCGAGAGCGAGAGAGAGAGGGAGAGAAAGAAAGCAGGGAAAGAGGGAGAGAGAGATCTGAAGTAGGCTCTGTGCTTACAGCAGAGAAGTAGATCGGGGCTTGAACTCATGAACCGTGAGATCATGACCTGAGCCAAAT
Organism: Hyaena hyaena; assembly: GCF_003009895.1. Taxonomy (NCBI): domain Eukaryota; kingdom Metazoa; phylum Chordata; class Mammalia; order Carnivora; family Hyaenidae; genus Hyaena; species Hyaena hyaena. Next base: position 623,585 of record NW_024081605.1, read on the forward strand.
TTTAACACTCAGCTACCCTGGCACTCCAGTCCATAGAAAATGTAATAGGAGAGAGGAAGCCAGCAACCAAGAGGGAAGAATCAAGAAGAGAATAATAAATATAACTTTATCAGGATGAAGTCCAGAAAAAGGATAATTATTGAGTAGAGAAAGAAGCAACCACATAGTAAAACAAAAGGAGAGGAAATAGTGAAAGGGAGGGGAGAAAAAACCCAAGAAACCACCGTTTGGGAAAGACTTAGAATTCAAATGCATAATGGTTGGAATGAAAGAAGTAAAGCCCTGGGAATGTACAACTGGAACAGCAGAGCACGATGCCATGCCTTCTAGTCACTCTAAGAAAGAACATAAAAGATCACAGACCAAGTTAAAGGGGGCAGGAGAGTACAGTTGAGGTGAAGAACTGTTCTTTATTGAATGGCTGGAATAGACATACCTTTGTTTTGCTTTTTTGTTTGTTCACGCTGGGAGCACCTCCTTGGAACTACTTCTCTCCCTTCTAAAATAAACATATTTGATCCTTTAATCATTTAGGTTGGTGTTGACTCCACTTTTTCCCAAATCCCCAAAACTTATGCAGTCCTGGCCAATTTAAGCCCTCTATGTCTCTGGCTACATTCAGGGTTGGTGTTGATTGGAGCCAGAGAGGGAAATCAGACATTTGCAAATGACAGAGACAGTAAAACCTTGGATTGTGAGTAACTTGTTTCGCAAGTGTTCCGCAAGAAGAGAAAACATTCTAATGAATTTTAACTTGATAAATGAACAATGTCTTGAAATACCAGCAGTATGTGACACTGAATGTTACATGATCACAACTGAGCCAATAGTTTCTCTCTCTCTCTCTCTTTCTCTCCCTTTCTGTGCAGCATGGTGAGTGATCATCTCCCATGCTCAGATGCTTGGCCTCAGGCCTTGGTGTTTGGCAAAAATCAGTGATTTTTCAGAAAGCTGAAAGGTACCCACAACTGGTACTAGTGTAGTTTCTTTGTCACTTTGTCACTTCAAAGCACAGTGGACAGTCTTTTGTTTTTCCATACAAGAGTAAGCCCAGGAATGCTTTGCTTAATTCTAGGTCAGGCTGTCTGCACATACGGACCCTTCTCTCTGCTGCCTTATTGCCAGTTACAGGGACATCTGGGTGGCCCAGTCAGTTGAGCGTCCAACTCCAGCTCAGGTCATGATCTTGAAGTTTGTGGGTTTGAGCCCCGTGTCAGGCTCTATGCTGACAGCTAGCTCAGAGCATGGAGCCTGTTTCAGATTCTGTGTCTCCCTCTCTCTCTGACCCTCCCCTGCTCATGCTGTCTCTCTGTCTCAGAAATAAATAAAACCTTAAAAAAAAAAACTGATTGCCATACATACATATGATGTATGTAAACATCATACAGTAGATGACAAGTTTAGTCAATATCCATTAGTATAGTGAAAGTCTTCTGACAAAATAACCCTCCTCTGGTCTCCCTCACACCAACCATGAAGGTGTTCAAAGGTAAGTGTAGGTTAATTTGTTAATTTTTCTTTGTATTTTGTACTTTCTTTATTATTTTGTGTTATATTACAGTATTGTAATCATTTTTACATGAATAGTTTTGGGTTGTGGAACAAATCATATGCGTTTCCATGATTTCTTATGGGGAAATTCACTTTGATATACAATTGCTTTCTATTACAAGCATGTTTCCAGAACAAATTATGCTCACAAACCAAGGTTTTACTATATTTCTGTTTCCTCTAGGTTCTCTACTGTAGGAGCATATTAGACTTGGAGAATATGTGTATGGGCAATAGAAAAAAGATAGGGATTTGATGCCTTTGATTCATACCTGAGGCTATCCTACTCAGGGATTTCAGTTCTGTGAGTTGATCTGTTCTTTCTCATTCAACTTGAGGTAGCATGGATTCACTTCTTAATTTAGCTCTGGGAAGTGTACTGACTTAATGATATTTTGGTGATCGATGGTGATAAAATACATTGATGAGAAAACTAGGTCTACTTTACTGAAAACCTACTATATAATAGGCATTTTATTTTCTCCTTCAGGGCTTTACTCCATAATTTACATTTTGTTTTTAATGTCTACTCTCTGACAAAAAATACTCTTTATTTTTTGAAAGTTTATTTATTTTGAAAGAGAGAAAAAGCAAGCAGGGGAGGGGCAGAGAGAGAGACAGAATCCCAAGCAGGCTCCACACTGTCAGTGTAGAGCCTGATGTGAGGCTCGAACCCACAAACTGTGAGATCATGACCAGAGCCAAAATCAAGAGTCAGACATTTAACTGACTTAGCAACCCAGGTGCCCCTAAAATTTCTCTTTTAGTTCTGTCTCCAAACACATTTCAAGCCTCCACCTAATTGTTCGCTTTTACATGTACACACACACCCACACATACACACACACCCCTCTCAACAGAATTGTCTACATGTAGCTTCTTCTATTAATAATAATCTCGTTCACTTTTTGATGCATTGTGTTCCACTAACATCCTTGCTACCCAACTACCTAATTAATGCTATAGCAGCTACTGTGCTGACAAAGCAATAGTCATTTTAATCACCAGATCCTCTTCTTACTCAATCTCTCAGCAAGCACTTAAATAGTCTTTCATACTTTTCTTAGAGCAAACTAAACTCTTCTATCAAGCTTCCTGTGTACCAAATGTGTTCTAAGTGCATTAAGTATATTAGTTCATTTAATCCTCACAAAAACACCCTCAGGTTGGTAAGATTATCATCCTGTTTACAGAAGTGGAAATTAAGTATCACAAAGACACTAATTTTTCCATGACCATCCATTGTTTTTAGAAACACTTTCTTTTCCTAGTTTCTGGTGTGTTATAACTTGCTGATTTTTTTTTAAATTAGATACTCTTTGTTTTTTTTGTTGTTATTCTTCTTCCTCTTCCTCTTCTTCTTCCTCTTCTTCCCTCTTATTCTTCTTTTCTCTTTTTCTGTAGTTGGTCTCTAAATTTTTGAATGCTCCAGAGTTCATTTTAAATCATACTTCCCTATATAATTTCCTTAGTTAATCTCACCCAGTTTTATACTTAGAATATATGCAATTTGCTTTTGACTGTGAACTCTATGTTACCATAGATCCCATAGAGTGCCAGTGTCATCTTCTCTTTGAAGTGTAAAGTCATAAATATAATGAGTTTATGTCTTCAAACTCACCAACCCCCATTGCTGTGAAATATATCAATCAAAACATGTTCCTTCCACTGAATTTTCCACTTTTGTAAATCGCAAGATCAGCCAGTGAGATCTTTAAGCTAAAAAACTTGGAGTCACTATTATTTCCTTTTTCTCATCACTCATAAGCAATCCATTCATCCTTGTTGTTTCTACCTCCAAAATAAAAATAGGTCTCCTTTACTTTTTCTGTCTCTAGTGCTACTACAATGACTGGTTAACACCTGACTCAAATAATTTCCCTGTTTCTCTGCTTATCTCTTGATAATGGTTTCTCCTTAGTAGCCAGTGAGTCTTAGAAAAGAAAATCAAATATGTCATCCGCCATTGTTCTCATTAAGTCTCTCCATGGCTTATAATAATATCAAACTCTAAACATGGCTCATATATACTCTGTCTTTTGCCTCCATTTTCCATCTGATCTCCTTTGCCCTTCTCTTCATTCCAGGCATACTTATCTCTCTGTTGATCTTCAGATAAGTCAAGTTTGCTTCATATTCAGACTCTTTACACTTCCTATTTTTCTCTCTGGATGGAATTTACTCAGCTTTCAAGTCCCAGCTCAAATGAGACCTCCTCAGAGATACTTTCTGCCACATTCTAATTACTCTTTATCAGATCAGGCTGTTTGCTTTATTAGTGCCCCCACACTTTGTAATTACATTGTTTATTTATTTGTACTTAATTACTCATTCTCTGTCTCCTAAAGACAAGAATAAAAGCTCCATGGAGGCAGACATCATCTTTTTCACAATTTTATCTCCTGTAGCTCTAATAATGCTCACCATGAAAATAATTACCTTTTAATGAATAAATGAATACACGGATAAAAAGGATTTTATAAAGTTAATGGAATTAACTTTCACAATGGGCCTATGAGACAGAAACAAGGTTCTAAGAACTTATTATTTTTTTATTTCTGTATTTATTTTGACAAGGGACAGATCTCATGAAGTTTAAAGCTTATGATTAATCCTCTAACCTAGATAATTTTTCTTGCCCACTTCATGCTAATAAACAGATTAAATATGTGTGTATAATATACATAATATACACTCACATTTAATCTATTTAAATGGAGAATATGCCAGGTTAGGAAGGGGAAATTATGATACTATATAGTATGTGTAGCCTAAGTGTCTTTAAGTTTTCCACTTTTCTGTGGTACCCATTTACTAAGTATCAAAAAACAAGACAAACAAGCAAACACAAGGTCAAACCCAGTACCCTAGGTGACTGCAGGAATAAACATAATAGTAACAATAATAACAATATGTTAATAGTAGCTAAAACACACATAGTGTTGTGCCAAGCATTATTCTAAGAACTATGTATGTTTAAATACTCAGGCAATTTAAATCCAGTGCCTCAAATATTTTCAAAGCCTTTATGGAAAGTGTCAATAAATTTTATCTGCCACTTACCACCTGTTAGTCTGAATAGCTGTTCTAGGTCTTTTTTCTGCTTCACTCCCTCCTCCCAACATTTTGCCACATAGTCCTTCAGCAATTTCCATATGCTTTCCTTTAAAATATTGATTTATCTACCACACCCATTTCTTCAAGAGATATAACAAAAGGCTGTATAGATTTTACAAATTTCCCTAAGGATCTAGAATACGTGGAAGACAGCTGAGAAGGGCAGGGAAGGGAACTGATCAGATACCATTGCTCCCAACTGAATTAGTTCAAATATATGATTGAGTACTTACTAGATCTCTCTATTCTATGCTGAAAAGCCACATCTCTCTTCATTTCAGCTTTTGGGGTTTAATTTGCAGGTGATATGTGACTAAACTGAAACTTAAGGATTATGACTGATTATCTCATGCCACCAGTTAGGCAGGAGAAATATACAAAACAAACCAAAACAAGATTAAAGCAAGGATGCAAGAGTACTGAGCTTATCTTCAGTAAAATATTTCAGTCTTGTGAGGGAATGTGTTGCTTAGAATTTAGGGGAAAACATTCAGTTGTACGGATTAGAATATCTTGTTAGGTGATTCACAGCCAACACATAGTTACCCTGGAAATCTTAGATTTTCAGAAGGAGGCTAAGAAAAGGTTGTACCTGTTAGTACATCACATGCCATTCACAGGAGTTATACTGAATTTAAGAAGGATAGACATGAAAGCACAAACATGAGAAACTTGAACCAAGTGTCTTGATGAAAAATTTGAGTAGTTGGTGACCTCTCACTTCTTTATTTCTCATCCAAGACAATTTATTGATTCAGTTTGTAGACTAGAGATTATTGCTGCCCCACTCTTTCAAAAGAAGTTATCTTAACAGGAGTATACACTTTTTAACTATGTCTCTAACGTAGTCATTTTAAACACAAATATACACCTCTTCAAACTATCTTGCCTCACATCTTAGATTATTCCATACCACTTCTTGAGCCTATAAATACACAGCACCCTGTGAAAAAGAACATATTTTGAAGCCTACTTAATAGGTACTGATCATTTTATTGACATGGACTAATTTGTGAATCTTATGGCAACCTGGTGTTTTATTCTGCAGAGACCTATTCAGTGGTGAACATGTAAGTTAACTGTAAAAAAAGAAAGAAAGAAAGAAAAAAAAGTAAATAAGGGTCAACTTTAGAGAAATTCAGGTGTTTTATGTAAATCCGATGAAACTCTAATTCAAAGCACAAAAGGACGATTATTTAAAATGTGATATGGACTATCAAATTTTAGTGCATTTTATAATCTTTCATTTCAAATAAAAACATAATTTTGAAACATTAAACATAAAAATATTCTGTTTTTCCTCTTTTAAAAAATTTTTTAAATGTTTATTCATTTTTGAGAGATAGAGATAGAGCATGAATGCAGGAGGGGCAGAGAGAGAGGGAGACACAGGATGTAAAGCAGGCTCCAGGCTCTGAGCTGTCATCACAGAGCCTGATTCCCAGCTCAAATCCATGAACTATGAGATCATGACCTGGGCTGAATTCAGATGCTTAACCGACTGAACCACCCAGGTGCCCCAAACATTAAAAAAGAAAGAAAGAAAGAAAAAAAAATCTGACAGGTTTCCTAACTTTTTAGAATTCTTAAATTCTTCACAAAAAGAACCAAATGTAACTATTTTTGACCACTGTGGTTTACAGTCACTGCAATTCAAGGGCAGCAACTGGATTGATAGATGATCTAAGTCAGCCCATGCAAGATAGGTTTCAATAAAGATTTGTGGATTTATGTTTAAGGAAAGTGTAGTATTTTTTATGGAGTTAAACTTCAAGTAAAGCTAGATTTTAGTATTATAAAAAATAAAATTCAAAGTGGTTTTTTTTTTTTGGAAATGATGGGATTAAATTAAGACACTTTACTGGGATAGAAATATATAAATAGTTTTCTAAAAATTAAAAAGTTAGTATGGCAACTGGAAACTGAAACCTTGTTATAAAAATCTGATTTATTTATTCATTGGATTTACTTATCTATTTTCTTATTAATAGTCTTTGCTCCTTAATTTTTTTTTACAGTAATTGAAAAATACCTTACCTTTGTTTTGATGTATAGTTTAGGTTAGATTAATTCACTGCCAAGTCTTTGAAATTTAGGGCAGACTCTCTTTGTAATCACTTGGCTTAGACTTCCAAAAGAAGTTGGAATCATGAAAATTGTCATTTTAAGAGATTAATTTTGATTTATTCTCACAGATCTTTAAGGCACATTAAAATATATAGACATATATTTTACTGCATTCATTCATTCAGAAAACTTAGGAAGTGTGTACTAGATTACACTTCCATGTCTCTATTTGTGAGAGATCAAAGGCTTGGTAATCCCTACCTTAGAGGATTTTATTTAAATCCAAAAATATGGTGCAGACAGAGCAATATAGCTGAATTTGAATGAGTTCAAAATTCTTTAATGAAGCCTGAATTTGTGATATGATCAAATTAATACTTCGTGGAAAGGAAGTGGAATGTATTTAAGATGCTAAAATGTGTATGTGCCCAAAGTATTAGAATTGTTGATAGTTCTGGAAGCTTGACAGGTGGGTTTTTCAAAGTTGACCTCAGCTGAAAGAAACATAAGCATCTAAATAAAAGTTATTTTGCATGTTTCTATACTTAAACATTAAATTAAATTAGGTTAAATTAAATCAAAATATTTCCTTTAAGAATTTAGATTCATGTCTTCAAAAGATATGACAAAAATTTATGGATACAGAAGATATATTCAGATTTTCTTTGATCAGATAATAAAAACAGTGTTACACTATTAACATATTAGATACACCAAATAAAAGAGAGCTATGTGCTTGAATTTGAGTGTTATTGAATTAGCTGGTCTGTCTCCATATTATTAAAATTTATTTCTTCATTTCCAAAATTTTATTGAATTTTATGATAAACCTTTCTCAGCTTTTTATTTATTGATAACCTCAGGAGCATCAATTGTGATTCTAGGCATAATAAGAGAAAACAGATAACTAATAAAACATACTGTATGAATCAATTCCATTTATTTTCATTCTGAAAACATATTTACTCTGTTAAGGAGCTAGTGAGTTAAAAATGTTTATACAGAATCTAGCTATCTGAAGAAAGAAACTTTGATGTAGGGGAAAGAGAGCTAGAGTCAGTATTAGAATTGATCTAAATGGATAATTTTGTTCTGCTATTACCAGCTATGCATGTCAGGAATGATTATACCTCCCTTAAAGTCTTATCTTCACTGGGGGTACTTTGGTTGCAAATTCAGAAATTAGCTTTAGTCTGTCTTAAGCAGTCGAGACCAAGAAGTCGGTTTAAATAGGAGGAAGGCAAAGGGAAATGGAAAACATTGTATAGCAAGAATCAGAACAAATGTCAGCGATACTTTGGTTTGCAATCTGGCACTGCCACTGCAGAGATTGATTATCAAATCTCCCCATGTTCTTGCATAAAACTTGGAGTTACCAGAGAAGTCATATGATTTGCCAACCTTGATCATGAGAGTAATGAATCTCTGCACTACTTTCCACCAAGATGACATAAACCAGGAGTTTCCTAAAAGGGAGATCAGAGAGCTCCCAGGAAGGATGGAGATCAGGGTTGAGTTTTCTAATTGGTAAAATTACTTGTAATAATTAGCTAGAAGCATTATGGATAATAGTAAAAGCAACATGTACTAGTGCAAAATATGATATATAATGTGCTTGAGTCTGTATCAGATAATGGAAAAATGGAGAGGGTGTTTAAATATGATAGCAAAGACAGTCACTTTATGCAAGGACCATATGGAAGACAAAAAATTGAATGAATAACATGTGCTAGAGTTTGATCTTCTCTATGGTACGTAGGCTCTACTTTAAATCAAAAGATGATGCAAATCCAGGGGGATTTGATTATCATAGCATAATATGCTAGATCTGAAGATTTTATGTCAAACTATTATTCATGAGGCTTTTTCCTTCCAAAGCTGACTTGAGTGCCTCCCTTCATCAAATGGAAAGAGGATGTCAAAAGCACATAAGGTCACCATTACAAAAAGAGATTCTACTGGCATATGCAAAGTCTTCTTGCTTGGAAATGGCAAATATATACAATCCTGTGACAGAGAAAGGAAATCTACTTGTTTGTCTCAAAGCTTATATTTATATGGTCATGGCTTGACTCTGAAGTCATTACTTAAGCTCATTTGAAATCTCAAGTAGAAATAAATGTCAGCCAATGCTGAAATATTGTAAAAACAATTCAATCTTTATTTGTAAATATGACAGGGAGGAAACTTACATACCTTGTCTGTAGAATTCTCAAAGATGTAGTCATTTCACCCATAATATATTACCATTTATATATTAATGTAAATAATATAAGTAATGTAATTTAAATTAGTACAATGGGGGTAATATGTAGTAAGATATTCAGATAATGTTTTATAGATTATCGAATTGGAAGTCTTCAGGTTAAATCTCCAAAAAAATTACTTTTTTAAATTTAATTCTGGTATGAAAATTACACGTTGGGGAATATTTTCTTTCCAAATATCCCTATGATCCAGAAATCTTTTATTAGTAAATTTCTAGCTAATTTTCCAGACTATAGCATAATGCGAACCCAGTGAAACTATTGACTGTTTTCTTGATATCAGGTTACATAAGAGTCATTTGTATTGATAAGTACAGAGCTTATATTTAGTTTAAGAATATTGTTAATAATTTTTCTCTGTGTTGTACATTGGCACTGGTAGCTTTAGTAGAAATAGAACCAAGTGATAATGATTTGACAATTAAGTAGGGGTTGTGAATATATGAAGCTGGCAAATAATTTAAATGGCAGTAAGTATCTAGGGGCATTGTTTATCCTAAGATGACCTTGATAAGTTAAATAAAAAAGTAAAATGTTTGGATTTGTTGAGGAAAAAAAAAAACAAATGAATAAAAACTTTAAGAAATGTTTTTTGAGTTATATATATTTAGCTATTTCAATTCTGATTGAATTATGAAGATCAAGAAGCATTTTTATTTGAAATCCAAATTGTCCAAGGGTACTTATTTGCTTTAACCCATAAGTTAATAGCAGTATATGAACAAAGCTACCACTGACTAATGCTGGGCTCAAAAACACATATAATGCATTTGTATCTATAAAATGTAGGACTCGTTTCATTTACTAACAACTGAGAATGATAAGTAATCAAAGCACAGTGAATCAACTAAACAAATACGCTTTGTGGCTTGAGGTATAGAAGAGGAGTAAATTTTTGAAGCTTCTAATCATCTTCCCCCCTGATGCATTCACCTTGGCATTTAGTCTTTGGTATGATGCTGTGGAGGCCAAGGACAGGCCATCCAAAACATGCCACTTTGTCATATTGATCATTTTAAACACAAATTATTTAAGAGATAAGCTGTGCAAGAAGGATGTTCAGATCCTCCTCTGTCCCCCTGGGAGCACAAAATAAATCTCCCAAGTGAAAGACACCTTCTCTTTACTAGGAGATAAAAACACATCCTTATCACCAGATATAGGAAATTTTTAATCTTTTATTTCTAGGGAAATTATTATCTTGATAACATTTATGGAAAACACCCACCATCTTCAGTTTGCTTAAATTATGTAGATAAAATATGGAAGAATCCTAGATTTGCTGAAATCCCTTCTTTGTTGAAAAGCATACATACATCTATCAGTATGCTGACACATGTATAGACTTTTGACTTCAGATGTACTGAAACAAAAATGAGCGGTTATAATAAATAATCCTTCCCTGATCAGCCTCAGTATAAGGCTGAGCAGTCAAGTGCATTGGCAGTGTGAGGTGCATCAGACATGAGAAATGCCAAAATGGCAGGTAAGGAAAACAAATAAGCACAAGAGTATGAATCAAAGTGATAACAGTAAGTAGGGTGGAGATTTCCCCAAGTACTAAATAACAAGTTTCTTAGGCCTCTGCTGAAGAATCTTCTCAGAGTAGTATTTTATGTGAGCCCAGATTTTGAATGAAATGTTAGGTCCAAGAGGTTTCATTCCTCTGCCTTTTTGGATCCTTATTGCATTCTTATTAATAATGTAATTAATAGCAAACTTTTTGTCTATGGTCGGCTAGTACTTTTGTGTATCATTTCAATTCATATAATATCACTGTATCATATATACCATTTTATACTTCTTGTATAGATGAAGAAACTTAGAGTCAGAAATATTTAGCAATATTTCCAAAGTCCCGGAGCAACTAAATTGCTGGGATGGAATTCAAACCCAAATATGAATGGCTTCAGGACTTGTACTTTAAAATACTCTGATATGCTTCCTACTTTGACAAAGAGAAAGTTCCTTTCCTCTCTCAGTTCCAGGTACAGTTCACTTAAACTAGTATAAGAAGGAAGGCTTTCTTGGTCTAACATAAAATTCACTCCTAATGAAGGTCTTAATTTAGAACATTGCAAATGTGCATTTTGTGAAAAGTATACATAATTTAAAATTAGAAGCTCAAGGTTTGTGTCTCTAACATGTACTAATAGTGTTGTTTGAGGGCAAATTTCTTGGTATTCTAAAAGCCTGAATTTTCACATCTACAGTATAAAAATGACACTCACATTAAAAGGTAGCATTCAAGGGGCACCTGGGTAGCTCAGTCAGTTAAGCCTCTGACTTCTGATCATGTCATGATCTCATGGTCTGTGAGTGAGCCCCATGTCAGGCTCTGTACTTACAGCTCAGTGCCTGGAATCTGTTTCAGATCTTGTTTCTCCCTTTCTCTCTGCTCCTCAGCCATTCATACTCTGGCTCTCTCTCTTTCTCTCTAAAAAATAAGTAAACTTTAATTTTTTACAAAAAATAATATTCAAAAGTAGTATTAAATGGAGTATGAAAAAATCATTATACACATGTAAGTTATTTGATATAAGCCATCAAGCAGTTCATTGTCTACAATTGCTTTGATCTTTCTCCATATACATGGTGAAAATGGAAATTGATTCAATCAGTATAGTCTTAACAGAAGACAAAATTGGTAGTGTCTTATGTGCTGTGATTTTGGAGAAGTTCTAAATAGCTTATCATTTAAAAAAAAATTAAAAAACTCCCAATGAGATAAGTCACACTTATAAATCCATTTGAAACCTCATATTGTTTGGCTCAAGATAAGTGAAATACATTTCTTTAATATAATTAATCCTGTACTTTTATATTTCCCAGACCTAAAATGATACTGATTTGTTGTCATATCTTCACTGACTGCATATCTTCCTTTCTGAAGGGTCTTTAAGTATTTTGTGCCAATTTTTATTGAGTTGTTTATTTTTTAATTGATTTGTAGATTCTATTTGTATATGACAATATAGGTTTTATAATACATAAATAAATATCATTTATTGTATCTAAATTTAAAAATAGATCTTTTATAATGTACATATGATTGCTGGTATGAGAGTCATCTTTTTTCTTTTTTTGTCAGATATGTGTAGTATAGATACTTTTCTCTCAGTCTTTTTAAAAGTGTCTTTGATAAAAGTTCTTAGTGTGTTGTAATCAATTACTTATGTTACTTTTTTATTATTTGTGCTTTTGTGGTTTTAGAAGTCTTTTCCTATCTACAGACCCTAAAGATAGTTGTCTTTTAGAAGCTTTATAAATCTTTTTTTTTTTACATTTAGGTCTATGATTCATGTCATAGATGTTTTTGTGGATGGTGTGAGAAAGTGTTCAGGTTTATTTTATTTTTTCCCCAGATATACAACTAGTTATTCCGGAGCCATTTAAAGTACACTCTTTTCTCTTCTGCCAGGCTGATTCCTCTGTGTATGGCTGGCTCACTCCTCTGTGAATGTGCCCACTCAGTAAATGCCCCCCCACCCCCCGAGGTGACAGATCCCTGTTCCCACAGAAAGAGATCATTGTTCTCTGCAGCTTAGTGTCCTTAGACATCATTATGTCCATAGCTCTCTAAAATTTTTAAAATAATGAACATTTTATTTAAGTGCTTTGGATTGTTCTGTTGGTTTTTATATGGGAATTAATGTTTAAATATGCATCGATGCACTTTTTTCACTTTTATTTTTAGTATTTTCATGGTTGTAGATAACCACGTAAAGAGGTATGCCAGGGTGTCTCTTCTACCATATCACTGAAAGCAAAAGGCCATCTCGTTCTCTCTAATATCAAGATTATTTGAGCTCTCCCTCACAACTACGTGCTCTGATCCTTGAAAACTGAGACCTTCAATAAATGAATAAACAGCACTTGAAATATCATCAGGACATTGGTGACTTACATATGATAATAGTATGAGTTCCTAGCCACCTGAAATTCTGTATTTTATCTTGTATGGTACACAGAATTATTAATATTTTTTACCCCTAGGAAAACTAACCCAAGTCATAGCTTGAACCTATTGATGGTTATACATAGTGCCAGAATTACCTTCCATCTAATTTTTCAGAAAGGTAAAAACAAAGTATTATTCATTGAGCTAAATTGTCAGCAGGGAAACAAATTTTTAATCTGGTTGCCATGGTAATTCTGTCCCTGTATACAATTCACACTCAACTTGGCTTGATGGCATTTGGGCTGAGTAATGAAATGGAAGGAAAGGACTGATGATTTTACTTTGAAAATATCCACAGTGAGAAGCATGCATATTTCATTCCTTCCTGCTAGTCTCCCCTCATTTTTACCTTTCTCCAAAGTCTACTATTTTCTCAACTATGATAACAATTCGAGTGGATGCATAAATTTAAATGCTTTCACATTAAGACTAATTGTTGGTCAAGGGAATATACTGACAGGGTTAAATTCCTGGACATTGATCATTTATGGGCCACATCTAGTAGGTTGTCCACATCTTTCCACTTTGAACTAATAATGGTCAATTATACTCTATAGGGGCTGTATTTCATGTCAGAATTAAAATGTTCACCTAATCCTCTCTACCCTAAGTATATGAGCTCGCTTATATATTTATTAATTAATTAATAATATAGTTAATTAATTAATATAAATATTAAGTAATGTGATACTTAAAGTGAATACTTTTTTTTCAGAGAATCAGCATAACCTTTGAGAAAAATATATGTGTGTATATAAATATTCACATATATACATATATACACACATATATATACATAGAATGTATATAAATTAATTTTTGTGTGTATGTACACGTGTATGCATACATATGTACATATATAAACGTGTGTATATACATTTTATGTATATGAATGAATTTTTATGTCTGAATGTACACATATGTATACATACATATACATGCACATATACATACATATATATAAACTGTGTGTGTGTGTGTGTATACACACACACGTATATATAGAATTGCCTCTCCAGAAGTGAAGTACTGCCAGTGTATTAGAGAAATGTGCTACAGATGGTTATGGTATGTGTGACAATATGAGGCAACCAAATGATCACCCAAACACAGTTAAAAAGATACTGAAATACAAATTAGGTTACTATCTGTGCATGGCCTTTGGCATGGTCTTTCCCTCCCAGTACACATTCTTCTTTCTCTTATAAAAAACTAGTAATTTCACATATGCCTTATGATGTTAATGTGAGGCTCAACTGAAACATGTCTGTAAAAGGTAACAAATTCAGTAAATGCACTTATTGTAGAAGAATACTTATTGTAGATGGATACTATGTTGTGCGCAACTATATTTTTTGCAGTTCCTAACACTCGAATCCCCAAACGCTCTGTGTAGAGGATTTCTCAGTGTAATTGAGTAAGTAGATGAGAAAGAAGGCTTGTGCCAAAGCCAAGTCTAACATACACCAAAGGAAATGATTCTCTTAAAAAATGTGTTCTGAGAGGGAGCCGCTTATCTGGTTCCCACACTCAGCATTATAGCTTTCACCAAAATTGTCAGTCTGGATTCATTCCAGCTAGCTACATTTTACTGACTAGAGGATTTCTTTAATTGTAACCACATATGGTAACCAAAAGTTTGACTGATGACAACTAAATCCATACCAAGCAGTGAGAATCACCCAGGTGGAATTCTAGAATTGATTCTAAATGTATTAAACAAATTATAAATATCACATGACTTCCAACATAAAGTTCTAGTCCCTTTTCTTTAATGAACCAATAGAACACTCCCAGAGTTGTTAAAGGGAGATTTTGAGGAGGTATGTGTTGCTTTTCTGATTCAGTTTCCATTTTTTTCAGCTTCCACTTATCTCTCTTCCAGATTGTTCTTGTTTCATTCAGTCTACACTGGAACAGATTGTTCTCTTATCTCAAGGCTCTTATTCTATTTGAGGAAGGCTTTCACTCTTTTATTTATTGTGAATTTCTATGAAGATCTCTTCTCTTCAGTATGCTCAATAAGAGGTCCACTGGTTATTTGCTAAATCTGGAAGGAGATTTTTCTCTTCTGCCAGTGTTCTATGTTGCATTTCTGTGCTATGTTGAGACACAGTACATTGTTCCTTGTGTCTAGAAAAGTCACCTGCTCATTTGAATCTAAGATGAAAAATTGACCCTTGCAATTTTTGATGCCAAAGTAGTATCTCTTGAAAGCAATATGTCTTGCATTGATTTGCAATTTAGTAGTTTATGCCCACCATGGTATGAGGTATACTGCCTCCTACAAGCATGTTGATGAATGAACAGACCCACTATACAGATGGCAACTTAGGGAGTCAAAAATAAGCACAGGTGTCTATCTCAACATTCTCTTCTTTCTCCCGTTCTTAAATTTTGTTTCTCTACCTTTAGCACTATTTCTCTACAAATTCTTCATTTGCAACTCTTAGAATTATAAGTAATACATCAAAATAACCTGTTGTTTTCCATTTCTGTTTCTGATTTCTACTTTTCAGCTCAAGAGGAGTCCATTGGATGTGTCCACAATAACCCCTGCTGAAGTTCCCAAACACATTCAATATGTGCTTTTACCCCATACTTATCACTCTGCTTTCCTTACTTTGACTCCCTGGCTCCTCAGCAACTTAGACTCTAGAACTTCATCAACTTTCATTTTCCCCATGCCATTATTTATTTGGTATTCAGTTCTATTGCAAAACTATTTATCCTCTCTATTTCTTGCTTTCCATGTTGTTGCCACTTTCTTCTAGATCCTTGTAACTGTTGACTTGGACTCTTTCATTTCTCCCTAACCTTCAGTCACCTTGCTTCTGAAATGTATTTATTTTGATCTCATATATTTTTATAAAATGTAATTTAAAAACTATTATTACACTTCACTCTTTCAGAAAAATATTAAGTGGCTTGCCATTACCTACAGCAGGAGACAGCAAAAACTTTCTTTAAAAGTTCCATATAGTAAATATTTCAACTTTTGTATTAGATATCTCTGTTATAACTGTTGTACTGCAAATCTAACATTGTTCTGCAAAGACAGCTATAGATAGTATCTAAATTTTTTTAATGGGCATGCATATATTACAATAAAACTATATTCACAAAAACAAGAAAGGCAGATTTGATCTATGAGCAAGGTTGCAGACCTCTCCTATAGCATTGGTTTTCAAATATATATTTTTTAATGTTTTATTTATTTCTGAGAGAGACAGCATGAGCAGGGGAGGGTCAGAGAGAGAGGGAGATATAGAATCTGAAACAGGCTCCAGGCTCTGAGCTGTCAGCACAGAGCCCAATGCGGGGCTCGAACCTACCAACTGTGAGATCATGACCTGAGCCTAAGTCAGACACTTAACCGACTGAGCCACCCAGGCGCCCCTCAAATATTTTTCTGACCAAAATATCCTAAACTAACCCACCATGATCTAGACAGTAAAAAAAATCTTGCTCTGCTTTCATATTTAATACATATTGAAATGCATATTGTATTTCTCTCCAATATACATTTTAAATATATTACTGTAAAGTAAAATTGATGATTCAGGCATATGTGGAATATATAGCATTTGGTTCCTCTTATACCCCCAAAATTCTGGGATACAGGTACTCCATTTTGAGAAGCATTGGCCTGAAGAATTAAAGCCTGACGTTTTTATCCTGTCTTTCAATTGCAGTCATGCTTTTTTCCACAACCAAGCCTTCTAAATATCTCCCTTTCTGTTCTCGTTTGCTCATCTGACCTTCACATATCCTCTTTACTCTGTCTGGATCAACCCTGTAACACCTTTACACTAACATGTATGATGTCTCTTTTCTACTCTCTGAGTCACCCAGGTGAGATGGATTCATCCATGTATAAAATTCCATAGATATTGCTTGTATTTCTCTTTTAATACATTATGCTATCATCACTTACTACCATATAGCATCTCTTAATTAGGTCATATGATCCTCAGGAAGAGCAGGGTTTGTAGATAGTTCATTTTTAAGCCCCGCCCCCACCCCACTCATCCTTTGTGCAGAATTAGGACTTCCTAACTATTTATTTTATAAGTGGGAATAAATATGGTTTGTTCTGAACTGTGGGTTCCTTTTCCATCAATAGTGGGATTATCAGGTTGAAAGACTGTTCGCATGGGCTCTTTCTTTATTCTTTATCTCATTTAATCAACAAACATTTATAAAATATCCATAAGATGTTAGGCACGGTTCTAGACACTAGTTTTAATGGGTATGAACAGACTGATGAGGTCTTTGCTTTCATAGATGAGATTGTGGTGACTGGGGCTTGGTTGGAAAGAGAAAATCACACCTACACACATAACATCAGGCAGTTATATGTGTTATGAAGAGAAATAAGTGATGCTGTGCTATAGACAGTGACTGGGTGGGGTATCACTTTAGATGGAGTGATCCTAGAAGTCTTCACTAAGGAAATGACAGTGGTTCAAAGTCCTGTTAAATAAGGAGAAATGAGATATTCAAAATTTTGAAAAAAGAGGTTCTAGGAAAAGAAAACTTGTGAGAATGAGCATGATGTATTTGATGAAAAGAAGACTAGTATACCTGGAGGGTTATCAGGGAAGGACTATATATATATATATATATATATAGAGAGAGAGAGAGAGAGAGAGAGGGAAATATATATTTATATATTTTTTTCTTTTTTTATGAAAAGAAAGAGTTGCCCCTGGGATTTCAGTAGATACTATAGTAATAAGCATGGGACAATAGTCTAGTAAGACGTTAAATTGAGTCAACAGAGATGAGGAAGCAATATTTTTTTCCTTCAGGTTGTAGGTACACATTACTAGGAAGAATTGTAAGGAAAGACCTTGATTTGGGACTCAAATGGCTTTGGCTACAGGGACAAGTGGAATACGGACTTGGAAGTAGGAAGACGGTATTTTGCATACATAGTTATCAAAAGAGATGATTAACACTGAATGGGCACCTTAGATTGTTAGTATCATAGGCTAGTTCAAAATTAGGTCACTAAATAAAGCATTTTATGTATGAGCAAAGTTTCTTCAGATTCTCAGTAGGAACCAGTCTAGCCCTAAGGAGTTAGAGGCCCTGCTAGTTGTTTTGTTATTGTTTGTTTTGTTTTGTTTTGTTTTGTTTTCCTTCTTCTTTAATGTTGATTATTCAGCATGATCCAAAGCTATCAAAGCTCCCTGTTAGTGTTCAACACACATCAAATAGTAATGAGAGGAGACTTGAAGGTGACATCTTTCTAATCCAGTTCACAGAGACAAGTTTGTTCTTGCAATAGCACACTATGAAACTTTAATAATTTAATAACTTTGTAAAGAAAGAATTTATCTATCTCCAGAGTTCTGTTTCCCTGACATCGCCTTTGGGACCTGCAGAAAATTTATGCTTGTTTTAAAGTTAAAATGTGTTCCAGGATGATTCTATGCAGAGAATAGTAAGGGTATTTGCTGTGATTATCTGAAATGGAATAGCTTCCAAGAAGGGAGTGAAAGGGTAGAGCTCCTGGTAACCTTTCCCCTCCCAGAAATCTGTAGGCTTCTTCCTAGGTCAGCACAAAAAATAAGGGCAATGACAAACTTTATTGTTATGAGTAAGTGGGTCAAATGGGAGGAGAATTAGTATCAATAAATAGCTCCCATAGGAAAGCAGATTTCATCAAAATCTTATGACCCCAACCAGTGTAGAATTTATGAAATCTGATTATTTTGCTGCTGAAGAGCATGATTTTCTAACAATGGTTGTCTAAACTAGGAGCTGGTAGAGCAGAGTAAATCTTTCTGTGCTCTTGTTTATGGAGGAAACGACATGCATTATCATTTTGTTGTTGTTTAAGGAAATCAAACATCATATGGATAAAAGGTTGTATACCAGCATTTTATTATATTAATATAAAATTATGAAAGCCCAAATCTATGATTGAGATCTCTGTTTCCCATAAAGAGAAACTAATGCCCTGGATTTGTTCCCTGGGGTTTACTTAACTAGACATTTGGTTCTAGATCTAAAAATAAACACACATATATGTATACAACATATATGGTATACATATTATATATAATATATACACATGCATAATGATTCAGTGTCTTACAGCAATAGCAATAAAATAAATGAAAAAAAGTGCATATATTAGATTTTTTTATCCTTAATAAACACTTACTAAGCATTTCTAAAGTAATGTACACTATATTAGATACCAAAGAACCAAGATGTCTGAGAAATGGTTTCTGCCTTAAGGGATCTTATAGTTTAGCAAAATACAAAGTTTTATTAAAACTATAACATAGAATAAAATGGACTATAATGGATCTGTGAAGGAAGTGCCCTTGAAAGAAAAATAAGCCTATTGGCAACTGAACCCATAGTTTTTTGTTTGTTTGCTTTTATGGTTTGTGCATTTTGTGTCATATATAAGGAATACTTGCCTGATCCAAAGTTGCAAGAATTTTTGCCTATATTTTCTTCTAGAAGTTATATAGTTTTACCTCTTAAACATAGATACGTGATCCATTTCATTTTAATATATCTATATAGTGTGAGGGAAAGGTCAGGCTTGCTTTTTGCATATGGATATACAATTACTTCAACATTATTTTGTAAAAAGACTACATTTTCCCCCATTGAATTGTCTTGGCACCTTTTGCAAAACTCAATCGACCATGCATGTAGGGAACTCAGATTTTTAATACTTCTTGTGTGTAGTGATGTTTATCCTCTTCCAGGGAGCCACTTGAGTCTCCATTTATCTGCCTATTCATGGCCTAGATGGCATTTTTCTCATTTGGGATATGTGATAAAGCATTTTATACCTGAGATATGCAAAAAGGCTTAATACCTGAGCAATGTAAGTGTGAGTATTTATTTGGTCACAGTGGGAAGAAGGTTGGGGGCATAGCAGGTAATTGTTTGTACTTTAAAGAATAATTGAATCTGTCACTATGATATCTTGGATTTCAAAGGTTAAAAGACCTTAAATTATGTTTGATCACCAAGCAAAGTGTCACTTGTTCATCACCATGGGGTGCTGATAATGCTGGTTGGCCATCTGGCCCTTATTTCTATGCCAGGAAACAAACACTTAGCGGGGCTGAAACTAGGGGCATTTTAGTTATAGTAAAAGACAAACTGGACATTCTTTCCCAGTTTGAAGCCATGAATTATATAGTTTAACTTCAGAACTCAGTCTGGGAAAATAAGGAAATGTTTTATCTTTTTATGTCAACTTTGACTTCTCAGTTGAGATACTTAAACCACTCAGAGCTTACATACTGAAATGCAAATTGAATTGAGGTCTGTTTTCTCTCTCTTTTTTTTTTTTCCTGACTTTTTTTAAGTTAGTTCTTCAAAGTTGTATATGCATGGTATAAATTTCTCATTTGAATGCAAATGAAAACACACTGTATTATATCTAGAGGCATTACATTTATATCAAAGGGTTATTAAGGTATTATTTTCAAAATATTCTCACAGAAGAGTTCTAAAATTCTGGGTCAACTCAATTGTTATTTAGTCCAAAAGTATTAGTCCAGTCCTTATAATTCTGTTGAAAATTTGGATACTCTAACATTTTACTTTACATACTATAGGAGCCTAGTATCAAAGAGGACAAGATTAGCAACTTAGAAAAAAATTGGAATGCACACCCTTGGTGGCTGTAACAAAAATCAAAGCCATCTTCAAGATCAACAATAGGATTGTATCTGTTTCTCTATAGAGGATTGTCCAGTGCTTTTTTGTTTAAAGTTGATTTATTTATTTTGAGAGAGTACAATTTAGTGCAGGGGAGAGGCAGAGAGAAAGAGGCAGAAAGAATCCTAAACAGGCTCCATGCCTCTGTGCTGTCAGCACAGACAAATGTGGGGCTCAAACTCACAACAATGAGATCATGACCTGAGCCGAAATCAAGGGCTTGACACTTAACTGACTAAGCCACCCAGATGCCCCCCCCCTTTTTTAAAGTTTATTTGTTTGGGGGGGTGGAAGGGCAGAGAGAAAGCCCAGTGTTCTTTAAGGAAAACTTAGATCCTTAGATAGTCTTCCATTAAAAAAAAAAAAAAAAAAAAAAAATTCTGGGTGTTCCCGACTGTCAGTGAAGTAAAATCTGAACTTCTGAGTTTGTCATTCAGATTTCTCTATGATCTGGCTCCACCATCATCTGCAACCATTTTACTTTGTAAGTCCATCCTTTACACATCTCACATACCCAACACTTTATGGTGTGCTAGGATCCTAATCCAGGCCAGCCATATTCCTAATTCAATATCATCATTTGTCTAGGGATACTTTTCATGTGTTGGGTCTATGTGACTAAATCTTAAAAGGCCCACAGCTTACTCATCTAATCTCAGCTCAAATAGAAACTGACCCAAGAACTAGTAGTTCATTAATTTCAACAGCAAATGATCTCAGCAGTTTACTTTTCTTATAATATTTAGTTTATTCAGCCATGACCTATCCGTTTGGATACACATACACATTTTTTTTAAATAAAATTTGCCATCTTAACAGATTTTTTAAGTGTTTATTACATTTTTCAGAAAGAGTGAGAAAGCAGGTGGGGAAGGTGCAGAGAGAGAGGGGGACAGAAGATCTGAAGCAGTCTCTGGCTGACAGCAGAGAGCCCCATGCAGGCCTCAAATCTACAAACTGTGAGATCATGACCTGAGCCAAAGTCAGATGCTTAACTGACTGAGCCACCCAGGTGTCCCTGGATATACATATACTTTTTAATCCAGATATTGAGAGCATGATCCATAACTCATTTAACTATGAATTACACCCTATCTCAGAATAGGTCATAATCCCTATCTCAGAGTCTTGCGTATAGTAGGCACCAGTTACAAGTTGGCAGAAAAATGAAAAATATGTATAATTTAATCATCTCCTGACTTGAAAAAATCCATGTTAGGAATATTCTAGATACTTCAAACCTCTCTCGTAAATCTCTCCAATTCCAGCCATCAATCATTTCTGAAACTGACAGCCTCCCATTTTAATAACTCAGTATTAAGTTCCTCTAAGTGAAGTGTATGCATTTAATCAGCGTCTGATATGAATAACATCTGGCATGACTTCATGAGTGATTCAATTTCACTGTTCAGGTTCAACACTCCAGAGCCTTACTACAATAAAAATTATTCTTGTAAAACCCTTCACTAGGTCATGGCTGGTAACATAGCATTTTCAATCAAGCTCACTCTGTCCAAAGTGCTCCTCTCCCTGATATGTTAACCCAAACATATGCTATCGTTCTTTCTCAAGCACCAATGTTAGAGTCAAATACAACTTTATAGATCTATTTCAAGTGACATTTCTATGTTGCTATCTGAAAAAAGAGATATCTCATAGGAAACTTTTTTTTTGGTATTTTTATACATATAATACCTTCAGAAATTACTCATCCAATAGCAGAGTGGATTAGAAGCATGGCAAGTTAAGTTATTGTCAAAGTAAACCATGTACACTAGATTTCAGTGATCAGAATGCTGAATTTAATTTTAACTCTTTACATCATTATTTGTAGCCTATATACTGTAGTCTAAGAGGTTTTTTTGTACAAGTATTTTTGGAATCAGTTATCCTCAGAGAAGTGAATATTGAACATTCTATAAAAGTAAATTAGAATAGTGATGATGATATTAAGTATGATATTATTTAGAATATTTGAAGAGCAGTTCTTTATAGAAAATGCATTATAAACTAATGAAGGACAGATAAAAGTTTTAGTATTCAGGAATATAAGTGATATGTAATACATTGTTCATAGGGTATTTCTGATTCAAAGTGTAAAAAATAACTCTCTTCTTTGGAGATGAGAAAATCTTATTTTTGCTAAATAATCATAAATATTTACAACTCAAAACCTTTTAATATTCAATTAGAAGTACTCTTTATGGGATAAGGGGGAGGACTGAGGAAGAGATAGTAAGTGTTATTTGTGAATACCAAGCAAATAATTTGACTTCTGTAATGAGCAGTAGAGTAAGGGAAATAATACTTATTTTCCTAATTAGAGACAAAGTGGACTATATGTACAAAATTAGACCTATGAGTGGGAAGGAATACAATTGCTCTACCCCATAGACTGATAATGAATTATGAGACCATCATGGGATACTGTATGTATTTAACATGTAGTAACGAGACCTCTCCTGCACAGAAAAAAAAAAACAAAAAACAAAAAAAAAACAAAAACAACCCTGCAAATATAAATATATATAAAAATTTACAGCCTAAAACAGCTTTTTTTATAAATTATTATTATTTTTATAATGACAGTGTTTTCAAACAAAACTGATAATTATTACTGTTGACTAACATACAGTTGTAATCTTGGCACAGTATAAAAACATTTTCACATTTTTTCTCATTTTTCTCACCAAAACTCTGTGAGTTGGATTTTACGATCACTCCATTTTAAATATGGGAGAAAAAACAGGTGCCTGGATGGCTCAGTCAGTTGAGTGTCCAACTTCACCTCAGGTAATGATCTCACAGTTTCTGAGTTTGAGCCCCACATCAGTCTCTGTGCTGACAGCTCAAAGCCTGGAGCCTGCTTCAGAGTCTGTCTGTCTGTCTGTCTGTCTTTCTCTCTCTCTCTGACCCTTCTCCACTCCAATTCTATCTGTCTCAAAAAAAAAAAAAGTAAAAAAATATTTTAAGATGGGAGAATAAAAACAACAAAATACTCTGACATGAGTTGAGGTTAGGTACCTATAATCATAAACTTTTAATTGGTGGTCCCAGAATTTAACCCCAAATGTTTAAATTTCCTTGCCATTATAAAGTAAAAATTATCCAAAGAATGGAAGGGGAGAAGAGGAGAGGAGAGGAGAGGGAAATATATAGAGGGGTACAAAAACAAATGTTCATTAATTCATTTTTTTCTTCTGTTCTTGTCTTTGTATCAATTCTGTAAAATAAAAGAAAAAAATGAAAAGTCGCCATAAAGCTAATCAACACCTAAATACTCACTAACTAGTTTATTAGAAAAAGCCATAAAAAGTGTCTGCTTTTCTCATCTAGGTGGTCCTTTGTATAACTGGAGAAAGCCATAAACCATACAAATATAATGCTTGCTCTCTGCAGCCAAGATATTCTGGAGTTTATATACAAGTCTAGGGACTGGGAAATTTTAAGATTCCCTTTGAGTTACATTGGGGATATGGTTCTTACTAGCTAATTTAGCATTTTTATAGTAGTCCTGTTTGGAACACAATTCAAGTATATTTGATGCTCTCAGAAAACATGTAATCAATACCAAAGTCATGACAAAAATAATAATCATCAGGGTGCCTTCTTAGTTCAGTTGGTTGAGCTTCTGATTCTTGATTTTGACTCAGGTCATGATCCCAGGGTCATGAGACGGAGCCTCATGTAGGTTCTGCATCTGCTCTGAGCATGGAGCCTGCTTTGGATTCTCTGTCTCTCTCTCTCTCTCTCTTGCTCACTCTGCCCCTCTCTCCCACTTGCACACACTCTCTCTCTCAAATTGATGATGATGATGATGATGATGATAATAATTTATCCATAGTATGTCTTTTCTTTAAAGCTGGTAAGGATCCTTGAATATTGAAAATGTTCTTTATCCTTTCTCTTGCTCTTTACCTAGCACACAGTGGATTATCAATAATAGGCACAAAAATAACTTAGGAAAATAATTAAAATCCAGAGTAAACTAGGGTATAAAAAGTGCTACTTACTATATCTCAAAAGCCACAAAGACTAATATTGCCTAAAATACACTGACAAGACTCTAAGCACCAATATAGAAAAAATAAATAAAATTCTCTTAGAAATAAATAAAATTATCTCACTTAATATAGTCTATCTTCCACACACTAATTTCTCTTGTGAGTTTTATCACCTGGAAAATCTTTGGAACCATATATTCATACCTGTTTTTGCTGGTTTTGGTAATCTTGTCATTCTTTGGTTTGCAGCTACATACCCCCACGCTCTGTTGACCACATGATATTTCACTCTGTTCCTTCTCATCAACATCTTGTAAGAACAATGTTCATGTTGCACTAAGCGCCCTCCTTATTTCAACATGACCTCGTCCTAAGTTATTACTTCTGCAACAACTCTATTTCTATATATATTTTTTTCTTTTTGAGGGAGGAGGTGGGCACAAGTGAGCAAGGGACAGAGAGACAGACAGACAGACAGACAGAGAAATCGGGCTCACTCAAAGTGGTGCTCATGTTTTTCTTTCCTGAAGTGGGACATGAGCTCACCCAGAGTGGGACAAACGAGGCTCACCCAATGTGGGACTTCAACTCAGTAACCATGAGATCATGACCTGGGTGAAAATCAGATGCTTAATGACTGAGTCACCCTGGCCCCTGCAACAACTCTATTTCTAAATAAAGTCACCTTCTGAGGTATTAAGAGTTAGTACTGCCGCATATCTTTTTGGAGGAAACAATTCAATCCATAACAAAGGAAAATAAGATGAAGGGAATCACATAGCAAAGATTAATTCTAAATCCTATTTTTGCAGAAATTTCGGTTGTCCTCCCCACCTCCATTACACTTCTACACCACTCAGCCATAATTGCTGGGATGGCATCCACAACACTATCCACAAAGAGCCCTCTTTGGTCAACACACATGCCATAAACTATGTTAGTCTTAATATAGAAAGTCAATTGATGATATTCTTGAGCAATTATTAATGGCACCTGCATTATTATAGAAAATGCCATACATCAAGGCTTCATGTCTCCCTTTATACAACTCAATTACAAAACACAACACCCAGAGCCTACACTCTTATAAAATGTTTCTGTTTTAGGACAGATTCTTCTCTGTCATATGCATGCCCTTTATTTCTAGAATATCCAAAAGAATTGGAATGAACTGCACTCATCTAACTGAAAGACACTGAGAACTTTAAATTATCTTTGGTATACTTTTCTTGCGACTTTAGTTTTATTAGGTTACTATAAAGATAATTACTATATAGAAGTTACAATAAAGATAATACTTTTCTTAAAATTACTGATATAAAAATAAATATGAATGTATTTTTGTGTTCCTTTTCTTTATATTCCTGGCTGATAAATAAAGTATAGTAAAAGTGCAATTTTCATTTACTTTTCCATTCTTTGTCATGTAGGATTCATGTATCTCGATTGAAAATATACAAAAGGTGCCAAAATATTCCTGATATATAAAAGGGAAATCTTGACCCTACAATATGTCAGAAGACCCTTTTAGGAAATTAAATATGCCAATGGGTCTTCTAAAGAGAAGTGTATTCTTCCTACCCCCACCCTCATTCTAAGAGGCTCTCACTGGTGTAAAATTTTCGTTGTTATGGTGACTGTGTTGGGCTGAATTTGAAAATTCAGCTGGATTAGAAAAGACATCAGACAGATGAAGAGAAGTCTTAGCCTATGCAGCATTCAATACAAATTATAAATATTTGAACTGGTTTTGGAGAGACTGTGATTGTGTTCCTCATGATAGGAAGTTAGATTGTGCTAGGATAACAAATCCCTCCAAGCTCTCTAGGCCTTAAAGTAACAACATTCTGTATTCTCTGTAAACATTATCTAGCTCTGCTTATTGTAGCTTCTTGAAGACATAGATATATGGAATCCCCAACATATGATGCCTCCATCTCACTAGAAGGATTCAGTATTTATGATAGAAAGGGAAAGGACACACTTGATTTTAAATGCTTCCTCCTAGAAATGGTACAAATCACAACTGCTCACATTTCACTGGCCAAAGGAAATTACACAGTCAGGAAAGTATCATCTTCCTATTGGTCTGGAAAAAGTAAATCACTGGAAATAGGGGAGAGCCACTATATATCTACCAACGTTCTTATGAAGATAAACTTTATTTACATTGAAATTGCCCCAGCACAAGTATACATATTTTCTCTTCTGTTTATGTATCTGATTGCTTGTAAAAGTGGTATCTTTTATAATAAATATCAATGTTCTTATTATGTGTTTATGACAGATGGAAATGCAATTTATATCTATCAACATTTTATTCAACTTCCTAACTAAAAATATTTCGCAAGTTCTAATTTTTATATATCATTTTGGGCTTTCTACGTTGATGGTAATATCACTGTTAAAAATCACAATTTGTTTTCCTTTCCAAGCATTATAAACTATTCTTTTTCTTAGATATTGTGTGTGGCTAAGGTTTCTAACGATATGTTGAATGGAGAAAGCATTAGTATCACTTTCTTGGTCCTAATTTTTAAAGGATTATTTTTATATTTCAAATTCAGTGTCATCTTTGCAGTGGAATTTTAGTAGACCTTCATGAGATTAAAGAAATTTTTAGCTTTTATTATATATATCTTATATATGTATTTTTGTCCCTACAATTTGGCATTGAGATGACTATCCCATTTCTTTATTCTGCTTATTATAGTAAATCATATGAAAAACACTCCCACAATAATATAATGTTCAGGAACTCAAATGTTCCTGAGATTTGACTCCTATGTATTCTTCTCTCAAGAATTTCTTCTCAATAGTTTATCTTTAATAGAGTGTGGGGGATAGTTAGGGAAGTGCAACATCATCCAATATGTACAAAGGGGGAGAAGCTGAGTGTCCGTAATTTCTCAGTATTTCGGTGGGCAACACACACACTCTAGTATACCAGGAATTTGCTGGAATCTTTGCTTCTGTCTCTGAAGTCTCAGAGAAAATTATTCCTAATTTTGTATTCCTTTGTAATTTGCTACCAAAGAAAGGTGAAACTGCAATATTATAGTATGGTGAGGACAAGTACCTGAACCAGAGTAATTCTTTCCACTTTGTATAGTAACAATAAAAAGTAAAACAAAATTTTGTTACAAAAACACAGACCTGGATTTGCTATGAAATTCAAGCAGTTCTCATTTATCCTGCCTGCTAAATCAAAAGTTCCTAAAAATAGGGGTGCCTGGGTGGCTCAGTTGGTTGAGTGTCAGAAGTTAAGCATCGGACTTTGGCTTAAGTCATCATCTCATGGTTCATGAGACAGGCATCGAGCTCACTGCTGTCACCACAGAGCCCACTTTGGATCCTCTGTCCCCTTCTCTCTGCTCTTTTCCCACTTGCGCTCTCTCAAAAATAAACAAACATTAAAAAAACTTCCTGAAAACATTTTATGGTTCACTTCTTGCCACTACATCATACATCATTTGGTAACTTCAACCCATTTTTGAACAGATGAGGCTAAGGGCACATGCAAAGTCTAAGGCTGCACACTCAGCTTGTGCCTAACAGATACACTTTACGATCCAGTCTCCAAGAACACACCACATCGAAAGTGGGTACTGCCTGTAAGTGCATTTAAGAAAACAAATGTGAAGATGGACGCTATCTTAAAATAAAACATGCCAGTGAAAACTGTAACTAAGGCAACAGCAGTAGTGGCAGAATTATTCAGTACAATTCATACACGGCCATCTTAAGGAAATATTCCAATTGTTTTGCAACTGATTTGGCAAGGTCACATTCAGAGAGACTGAGCTGACTGATAACATATCATCCTAACTATTTCTGCCATAGTCCAGGATGCTGTTTTGGATTATATCAACTTATAGTTGACAACTCTATCACTTATATATGCCTTTCTGAAGGGATTTGCCACACAGAACAATTTACTGAAATTCTGTGTGTGCATGTATTTCTTTACAACTGGATTTTAATGTTTATGGAAGCAGACCCATCTTATTAAACCCTGATATCCTAGCATATTATGATATCTATCTATTGTCAGAAGATTCACTGTACTGAAAACTAAGAGATTAGGCATTTTAGATCTAATGTGGTCACTATTGTATGAATATAAGTGGTTATCAGTTTTGTTCCTGGGTCTCAGATTCTAATATAACAATGGGAAAGATGGTATCAATCATTTTACAATGATTTCAGTAAATATTCAACAATATTTATTATGAAAAAGTCATGGTAATTTGATTACTTAAAATATATCTGACTAGTTTTCTTTTGGCATCCACTACATATAACTAAGAATTTTTAATTAACAGTAATCACAACATATATGTTGCACTGGGGACATAGCATGAGTTAGGGATTAAGAAACTATGCTCAAGAGTCTCACTGGATTTAAATCTTCACTCTGCTAGCTTTGGCAACTTATTAAATATCCTGCCTCACTTTTCTTACCTGTAAAAGGATAAAATAATATTGATTTGCAGTCTTATTGTGAAAATCAAAGGATATCTGTAAAGCAGTCAAATATGACTGCCATATTGAAATGGCTCATTATGTAATGTTATTTTCTGTTATTACATGTTATTTTGAAAAGAGCTTTGGATGTTTCCTAGGGCAGGTTCCATTTATTAGAACACCGTAAAAAATGACTAGCTTTCTAGTAATCTAGCTGACCAACAAAGCATTACATATTCCATCATTGGAAGGATTCGTGAAGCTGCCTATTCACTAACAGTTACTATAAGAGATTCCTATATTTTTGCAGTATTGTACTGAATGGCTTCTAAAGCTTCTTATAGTTATAGGGGCACCTGGGTGGCTCAATCAGTTAAGCATGCAACTTTGGCTCACATCATGATCTCACAGTTTGTGGGTTCGAGCCCCACTTTGGGCTCTGTGCTAACAGCTCAGAGCTTGGAGCCTGGTTCAGATTCTGTGTGTGTCTCTCTCTGTCCCTCCCCTGCTTGTGCTTTCTGTGTCTGTCTCAAAAATAAATAAACATTAAAAAAAATTGTTTCTTATAATTGTAAAAGTCTAAGATGTTTTTGAGACATCAAAAAAGCCAAACATGTATTCTAAATGGACAGAGGGGGGTTTGAAGGGGGATAGCCCCACGACCTATTTGGTGTGTCATTGAATATGTTAACTTGCTGATGAGATTACATCTTTTGATCACCACCTTGCTGAGTCCCAATTTATCGTGCCTTGGAGATGACTCTGGCATAAGTTTATTACATGTGCCATTTTCTCTCCTATTATTTTAGTATGATGTGATCTTATACTTTCCATATTATATGCTTGTTTTTTACATAAATGAACGATCTTTATCCTTATGACTTTAAGTTCATAAATACCTCTTATCAATTTGCAATCTGTATTTTTTATTTTTGTCTAGTATTTGATTATTCAGGTAATAATGGACTAGCTGAGGAGAAGGCATCCAATATAGGTTACATGGCCATATTTAAGAGAGAACCTTTCAGGTTTGGGGTGTCTTTTTATATTTTAGTTTTTTTCAAACTTTAAAATAAAATACATTATTGTTTTAATGGCATCATCCATTGTAATGCCATAACCTGTTGTAATGCAACAGGTTACAATTGATAGTCATTAATAAGGTATACAAAAATAACCACTTTATTCAAGTTAGTAAAACTAAACTTCTACTTTTATTCAGTAAAAGGAAACCAATCCTGCAAATTCTTACAAATTACATCATTCCCGAGCTTAAAATTTTGATTCTTTAGTTAAGCTAAGTTAATTTAGTATTCTCCATCTCCCTCTTCCCTCTTCTCTCTCTCTCTCTCTCTCTTTTTTTTTTTTTTTTTTTTACTATTTGAAAGCAGGAGAAGGTGAGGCTTGTGTTGTCTTGGTATACGGGAAGGGACATCCCACACTGCCTGCTGTCCCTTGTCCATCCTGGCCTCTGTTGAGTTGTAAGGCAGAAGGCTCTTATTGTGCCATGTTTTTCTCTACTGATGTCCATAGTCTAAACACCCTCTGCTCTTCAGATGCTTATATTCTTTATACTGAATACAAACTTCATTCAAACTAGCCCCAAGGGTGGGGTAGAGGTGGGGAGTAGTAATTATGAGGAGCATAGGGCTTCTTTTAAGGAACTCAGACAGTTTCTAAACTAATCTACCTGCTCTATCAGGTAGAACTGTAATTTTCTTTGAGAAGGAGTTTGCTCTTGATTTATAGCTTTGTTTTCTCATTTTCCTTTTCTTTATTTGATATATTTCATTTTGCATTTCTTTAGGCTTTGGCCCTTGATCATTCCAAGCCAAGCCATTTCGAATTCAGAAGAAAACATACACACATACATGCACACATTATCTTTCAAGTTGCTGGCTCTTAGAACTTTTTTTTCTAAAAGTGTGAATTTTAAGATACTTTTTCTCTTCTTATAGATTTTATGAAGTCTACTTAAGAGTTCAAAAGCCGGAAATTGGGCACTACTCTTCTTCTCTTATACTCTGAAACCAGGACAGAATGAAAATTCTTGCTGCCACTTGATTAATAATGAGAGATTTTGGAGTCAGAAAGGATTGTGAAACTACGAAGTTTGATCTAAAAATTTCCTTTACTGTATCTGTAATATGCAAAATATTAGACAAAGGATAAGTTTAGAGATGCAATATGAACTGAACCAGAGAAAGTGAAATTTTGGTGAAATTTCCAATCATATACTTGAAGAAAAGAGATAAGTCATTTTCAGTCATAAGAGATGGCTGGGGGATAAGACAGAAAGAAGGCTGAGGTATGTGATAGATGGATGAAATGGAGTAAGTCGGACATCAGCAAATTGTGTTTCATTGTCCAGTAATTCTTGGCGGTGTCAAAAGGCATTGATTACTATCTTTTCAAGAATTAGAGAAAAACACTTTTCTTCCTGCTTTCATTTTATTTTAATATAACCAGCCAATAATTAAATGATACAAACACTGCCTTTTATCCCATTTTCCCCCTGCATTTTCTACATAAATTTGTAATAATAATTCAAAGACTAGATCAATTGAGCCAGCATCATCACTTGATGTAACTTCCCAAATTGGTTCTAAGAAGTCTTGGCTTAAGTAATTATTCTTCTCCTTACCCTATTTCTTCTTCTTTTCTGTGTAAAATCATCATCAGATTACAGTACTATCTAGGGGATTGTTAGTCATTCTAAAAACTATAAATATCTTGGTATTTTCTTTTAAGGAAAATATTGGATAAAGATGACCACAGGAAGACTAAACTTTTTACTCTGTTTTCAGAACTAAAACTAAAACTCAATATTATGTGTTACCTTAACATTGGGAGAAATCCAGAGGGTCTCTAATTGCCTAAATTTAAGATCTCTTCATCCTTTTCCCATGGATAAGTTGCCCCAGCCAACTGACCCATTTTAGGGGGCACCTGGGTGGTTCATTTGGTTAAGTGTCCGACTTTGGCTCAGGTCATGATCTCACAGCCCATGGGTTTGAACACTGCATCAGGCTCTGTGCTGACAGCCCAGAGCCTAGAGCCTCCTTCAGATTCTGTCTCCCTCCCTCTCCATCTGCATCTGCCCCTCCCCTGCTCATGCTCTGTCTGTCTCTCAAAAATAAATAAACATTTTTTAAAAATTAAAAAAAAATTTAAATGACTCATTTAATTAAATGCGTTATTATTTATTCAGTCAAGTGCTGTGTGTTTGGCTGTATCTGTAACCCTAGGAGTTACAGGAAGGAAGGGATGGAAAGCCTTCCTCACCAACAAAATGCATAGGTGACTTAAAAAAAATTGTTCACTTACTCAAAATCTTTCATTTAGGGAATAGTTGGTTAAGCATGGAGCCAAGTACTTTGCTTGTATTTATATTTAATCCTTCTCTAACAGCTCCCCATATTGGTGTCATTATCTCCATTTTACAAGTAACAAAACTATGATTCAGAG
Source organism: Hyaena hyaena (assembly GCF_003009895.1). NCBI lineage: Eukaryota > Metazoa > Chordata > Mammalia > Carnivora > Hyaenidae > Hyaena > Hyaena hyaena. The sequence goes on from NW_024081605.1 coordinate 656,194, forward strand.
AGGTTAAGTCATTTGCTGCAAGTTAGAGAGAAAGTAAGACTGAACCTAGGCTCTATTCTAAATTCCATACTCTTTTCATTACCAACATTATGTCTGTTAGAAGTTTACTTCATAAAGAAATGTAAGGGAGTATGATATAACAAGTTTCCCATGAAATCATTAGAAAAAAAAAGTATTTGCCTCTTAAAATAGACAAGCATCTTTTTCTTATCCTAGATTTCATTTTTCACTGATACTGATAGATTAAAAATGCAAGAACACATTAATGTTAATGATGATAGTCAAATGAAGGTGTTATAATATTTAAAATCTGTGTTATCTGTTAGCTTGAGTCTTTTGTACTAGAAGCAGGGATGTGAAACAGGTTTAAGTCACTGGGACATTGTTGGCCTTGGGCTCCCTTCTCTTTCACCAAACTTCTTGATCATCTCGTTAATACCCTTCTCCTCATTTATGTTCTTTCCAACATGACTGGTCCCTGGTAATTTGGGTGAAAGCTCCAGAGGATGGATCCTAAAGAGACTCAGGATCACGAGTTTTGTATGCTAACTGGGCTAAAAGTACAATTCTCTGTCTTCCCTAATTTTTCTGTTTTTCATAGAGATACTATGAGCTTAGAAATAAAAATACTGCAGGAAACCATTTACCTCTGTCTCCAAGAATTATATCCCTTTCCTCAAAAGGGATACATTAAATGGGAGCATGTTCTGAGACAATTCTGTTTACACACACATCTAACTAAGGATATTCTTAACATATCTATTCCACTTCCTAATTTTACTTTCATGACTCATTATCACTGTTATAATGTATTAGAGTCTAATATGTGGCAGATGCTGCATTAGTTGCTATACATATATCACCACATTTCTGCATTGAATTACATCCTCATATTAATTATTTCCATATGTCAGTGAAGAAATAAATGTATAGATAATGTAAGAATATGCTTATAGATCATGTACATCTAGGAGCCAGCCTTCAAACCCAGGTCTGACTCCACAGCTTTTTCTTGACTCACATTAAAACCAGTTAGATGGGGTGATTGGGAAACACCACAGCCTGCTTTGAAGGCAAAAGCAGCTCAGGAACCCATTTTCTGATAGAGGCAGGTCTTTACACTGGTTTGCCTGCTGCCTACTTGATTCCTAAAAATGCACTGTTGATTGTTCATAGCTTCAGAGAAAATCGTTTTTCCATAAAGTACCCATTATAGTGTGTCAATGGATGTGATAACATGCATAATTTATCTCAGGAGAGTATGTAATTAGAAAATTAACCTTTTACTTTTCTCCTGTTAATCAGTTATAGAAAATGATGGAAGAATAATACATTAGCACCCATCTACTGTATTATTGTGCTTTTAATTTCTAAGTTTCTCAGTAAGGACAAAATGCTCAGAGACAGGAGCATGAATGTGTTAAGCAAAAACATTTTGTACCTACAGGAAAACTATTTCCTGTATCTTTCATTTGCTTTTCAAAAATTCTTTAAAAAATTCTCTATCTTAGAGTAGTGTTTTATTCACATGACCAAGAAAATTCAGGATTGTATTTTCACCTCTAAAATCATCCTTACTTTTCAGAAAGCATGGTGTTTGTATATGGTACATCCATGCTTGTGTGTCTGTGAAAGGCTCGAGAACATATAAAGTAAGAGTGATGTAGCCTGAGAAATTGAGAAGGGCCAGGAACCCTATCCTCCCCTACTGATGCCGACTTGCTTGCTCAATTCCCAGAAGAGCTTAATTCTCTGAACTGCAAGAAAAGAGTCAGTCTTATCATTATTGTAAGATTTGATCAATTTTAACTCAAGATCTCACAGAGGCTAATAGGCAAGGTTGGTTTTGTATCTTGAAATCACTGGGTCACAACTTTGATTTTTGGTACATCATTTGTGATATTTTATTCCTTACAGATGTTTGAGAAGCCAAAAAAAAAAAAAACCCACATAAATCTGAGTTATATTAAAACTGCATATGATAAAGGGTGAAAGAGATGGCTTTGAACTTGGAGTCAGGAGATGTTTTACTAGCTGTCTTTGAGTACATCCTTTAAGTTCTGAGTCTCAGTTGTCCCATTTACAAAATGGAGATTTTTATTTTGTTCTATCTACCTCAAAGAGTTTCTAAAGAGGCAGATATTTTAAAAAATATATGTCAAACATTGCAATTATAATTTAAAGAGTATGAAAAAGTAAAATATTGTTATTCCTACCAACTGCTATCTTTGAGTGGCTAAATTTTTATTTTTATAATAAAACTGAGGTAAAGGCAGCATTCTATATCTTCTTATTTTGAAATTCTCTGTAAAAGTAATGTCTGGTATTCTAAAAATGTCCCATAGAGTAACTCCCCCCCCATCTGTGGTTTAAGTTTCCATGGTTTCAGTTATCCACAGTCTTTATAGGAGAGAGGCAGAGGGAGTTTGAGACAGGGAGAAGGAGAGAAAGTGGTGTGATTACTTAGGCATAGATAGGAATGATGTAGCCACCAGCCAACGAACGATGGTGGCCACCAGAAACAAGAAGCAAGAAACAGAATCAAGCAAGAAACACACATCCCTGATTGAAACCTTGATCTCTGTCTGCCCAGTTGAAACTGATTTTTACCCTCTGGGTAAGGAAGTATAAGAGAATAAACATGTGTTATTTTAAGCCACCAAGTTTGTCATAATATGTTAAGCAGCCATAGGAAACTAATACAGCATCCTTCCCATCACATCAAAGACTATTCTAGATAAAATGTTGAGTGACTATGGCAATGTCTTCCAAAACCCCTAGCCTGCCATCTCACCCTTCTGCTTCACTGGCCACTCTTAGGTCTTCAGAAGTCCTCTTTGCAAATTTCAGCATCGCCTCAATGAGGAATGATAGGATGCATTGTAGTCTCAAAAATGTTCCCTTGCATCCTGGGCCATTTATGATACAAAAGGAAAACTGTTAGCTGGTGAAATTATTGGAGTTAAATTAATTGTAAAATAAAAAGTAGAATTTCCCAAGTGGATTGATTCATATTTCTCTTTGTTGGTATGAGAATAGATATGATTATTTCTTAGTAGAGATTCTTTCATTTTCCTTTCTGTAGTGAATTGTTGCACACCATGTGTCTTAGTGAATTCTCTTAAGAAATGCTGAATGGGGGGGGGGGCTTCTGGGTGTCTCAGTTAGTTGAGCATTTGACTTTGGCTCAGGCCATCATCTCATGGTTTGTGGGTTGGAGCCCAGTGTCAGGCTCTGTGCTCACAGCTCAGAGCCTGGAGCCTGCTTTGGATTTGGTGTCTCCCTCTCTCTGCTCCTCCCCTGTTCACACTCTGTCTCTCTCAAAAATAAATAAACATTAAAAAAAAAAAAAAGAAATGCTGAATAGGAAGGTAAAGGATTACACCTCTTAGGATTTCCCTTTCCTCTTCTTTCAGTCATGTGGTTGGTTGGTTGGTTGATTTTTTGTCCCATTGGCAACTTAGTGCTTCAGTTTTTACTGGGAAACATAACAACTTCGCACTGAAGGATCTTAATACTATAACAGAAACATTAAAAGAGACTTCTTTTTTTTAATTTTTTTTTTTTTTTTAATTTCTAGGAGAGAGAGAGAGAGACAGCATGAGCAGGGGAGGGTCAGAGAGACAGGGAGTCACAGACTCTGAAACAGGCTCCAGGCTCTGAGCTGGCAGTCAGCACAAAGCCCGACACGGGGCTCGAACCCACAAACCAAGAGATCATGACCTAAGCGAAAGTCGGATGCTTAACCGACTAAGCCACCCAGGCGCCCCTAAAAGAGACTTCTTAAAAGACCTTAAACCATGCAGTTTTGAATGTGATTAAAAAGAAGCAGGGTAAGGGAAAATAATTTTGCTGGAATTTCTATAATTTGTCATTTTTCTTGGATGAGAAAATTTTCCTTCCTTTACAGGTTAATATACGGCTGTTTTGATCCCCCTTTATAATTAACTGAACACAGACAATTCTTAAGAGTGCCTTCTCCAATTAGTTTTGGATAAACAATAGAGGAAAACGCTGTTATGAATGAATAAATATTGAATTAGCAAGCTTTTTCTCAGAGATCATGAGTGATTGAGGGCTATCTATAGGTGTTAACTAATTAGCTGTGATATCCCTTAATCACTTATAATATCTAGAGGAGAATTTTTTTTTAACTTTTTGACCCGTATCATGTACTAAAATATAGATACTTAGATTTTCATATCTAAATAACATTAATTTTGTGCTAAAAAAGCTCCCAAAAAAGGATTTTTAAAGTTTTTAAATAATGCTCCTATACACAATGCACAACAAATTGCCAAAACAGCTAAAAGAAAACTGTATCAGGTAAATCCAAGTGAGGGAAATGTATAGCTTTACCTGGCATATCTATAGATCTAGCATGATGTTATATTTTTAATCCTTATCTTTGCAGCAATTTCTCTTTCAGTCTTTGTCTCCATTCTTTTACTTATGTGTTACATTATCTTCTGTGTCTATGTGTGTTTTTAATTAGTGAATGGAAGAGTTAAATTAGAGAAGTTCCTAAATTGGGGTTAATGGAGGTAAACTCAGGAAAAACAAAGGGCTAGAAAAAAGTAAAGGGGCGGAACTAAGATAAGATTTTTAATCTGGGCAGTGATTACAAAGGTATACTTATTTTAGAAAACATCAAGCTGTATTCTTTTAATTTGTGTGCTTTTCCAAACATATTACATATTTAAAAATTCACTTAGATGTATAAGGAAAAACTGGCAAAGTGATGAAAATATTTACAGTGAAGTGAAAGGAAAATAATTTTTCAATGAAATAGGATTGGAGAATATAAAAATCTTTCTCATTTTTTTCAGAATGTGTTATCTTTTTGAGGAAAATAATTTATGCATTACTTAACTCAACAATTACATTCTCTTTGGGTTTAATAAGAATGTTCTTGGTTCAAGTCAGTTATAATAAATGCACCATGCCATAAATAGTAAGTTGACATATCACTAATAATCTTTTTTAAAAATTTCAAAGTATAACAGTCTGACCTACCAAGAGTTAATTTCAAAATTATCTTTCATTTAAGCACACAACACAGAATCATTTTGTTCTCTTTCTACAAATTTTGTAGAAGCAAAAAGTTCCATTCTTTTCTTGACATTGAGTAATTTTATTTAAAACCACAATCTTTTGTAATAAAATGGATCGAGGGCTTAGGGTTGCACACAGTTTCCAAAGACAAGCAGTGGAAAATTTTTGCATTGACAACAGGAAACCTTATTAGCATTGATATAAACCTGATTTTACATTTCACAGTTATTTTATATGTTTTAAAATGTGGATACTTTCCTAATATTAAATGATAAAGATTATATTCCATTTAATGTCCATACTTTGAGAATGAGAATATCATAAAGTTAGTAGTTGTTAGTTCTGCAAGAAGTCAAGACCCATAAATATTCAAAAATGTAGTAAGATTCTTCAAGGTCCTTTAATTAGAAAGAAAAGTTAAGGATTACACCAAAAAAATTAACATTATCTGGCAAATACCTTGACAAGGGGAAATATATAAAGGCCCAATGTTGGAAATGAGGGGAGGGGGTTAGTTAACTAAAGTCTCAGATAGAAGTATAAAATGGTAGAAATGGAAAAGTAGGAGTAAACTCTCATTAAAATAAATGGATAAAAGCATTTCCATGAAAAGTTTGATATAGTAAAACAGAAATGGCCTCCTTCATAGAGAACTCGTGGGCTGACAAACTAAAAATACAGACATAAATTGTGCTCTAATACTTTAGGTGTTCTTCCATCAGGAAAGTTTGGGTGTATATCAGTCTGTGTACTTCTACAAGAGAAAATAATAACTTAGCATCAGAGACATTGGCTCACAAGTTTTAGAATTCTCTAGGTATAGTCAGACATTTTTTTTAATGGGCGTTCCTGAATTTACCTGGTGTCTTATTCAGTTTGGATTGCTATAACAGAACACCATAAACTTTGTTTCTTAAACAACAAACATTTATTTCTCATAATTCTGGAGGCTAGAAACACAAGATCAAGGTGCTAACAGATCTAATGTCTGGCGAGGGCATAATATCTGGTTTGCAGATGTTTGTCTTTTCTCTGCATCCTCTGTCTGGTGGAGAGAGAAAAATTCTCTCTCTTGTCTCTCTTCTTATAAGGGCACTAATGCCATTCATGAGGGCCCTCCCCTCGTGACTTAATTTTCTACTAAAGCCACCACCTCCTAATACCTTTACATCAGGGGATAGGATTTCAACATAATCAATTTTTGGAGGACACACATATTTAGTTCATAATACCTGGTAATGCATATTACATAAAAATTATATTTTAGTACCTCATAAATTAATTTTTTATCATTCAGCCCTTTAATTAATGATTAAACAGATTTTATGTTTGATTTAGTTTAGACACCACAACGATGAACAGAAGTAGATAGTTTCAAAGCATATAATGAATTATCTTATTTAGTCTGAGAGGTGAGGAGCATGGCATGGAAGGACTTTGAGTACAGTTATGAAAAATAATATATTCTCTAGAAAAACTGAGTGAGTCTGGAAGGAGGGTGAATAGCACTCCAGACAGGGTCAATAATCTATGCAAAGTCAGATTAGATGTATTAGCATATTAGAGTGTGAGACAAAGCATCCCACATTTGGGGAATAGAAGCAAGTCCAGCGGTGCTGAGAAACAGAAAACAAGTGGCAATAGCATTTGAGGTACATCCAGAGAATCAGAAAATAGTCTTTTTTTTTTTTTACAAATAGTTTATTGTCAAATTAGTTTCCACATAACACTCAGTGCTCATCCCCACAAGTGTCCTCCTCTATGCCCATCCCCCCGTCCCCCCCAACATCCATCAGTCCTCCGTTTTTGTCAGCATTCAAGAGTCTCTCATGGTTTGCCTCTCTCCCTTTCCCCCACCATTTCCCCCCTTCTTCTCCCCCTTGTTCCTCCGTCAAGTTCCTCCTAATCCTCCTATACGTGCAAACATATGGTATTTGTCCTTCTCTGCCTGACTTATTTCGCTCAGCATAACACCCTCAAGGTCCATCCATGTTGCTACACATGGCCAGGAGAATCAGAAAATAGTCTTGTGTGCGTGTGTTTGTGTGCGCGTGCATGTTGATTTCTTTATTCTAAATACAATGGGAAGCCATTGAAATATTTAAATAGGAGATAAAGTGATAATGTTTGTATTTCAGAAAATCTCCTGGCAGCAAGTTAGATAAATGAATTGGTTCATGCAAGGCTATTGAGGTAGTCAGAGGAGAGATGGTAGTAGTTTGGTCAGCACTGGGTGTAGTTGGATGGAAAAATAATTGGTAAATTCTAGAGAAAAGTCTTAATCTGTATCACAAAAATTGAGTGAGAAAGAGAATGAATAGCTCATCATTTACTGGTTTATATGTCTTGGAATAGATGTTGGGGCCATTTAAAAAATAGTGACCCTGTTCTACGTGGAAGTCTATGAGTTAAGTTTGGGAATAATGATATCGACATGCCTTTGAAACATCCATGGTCAGATGGGATATAAGTAGGAGAGAGGATAGAGTTTGTTTGCCATAAATCATAATATAAATGATATTTGAAGCCAGGAACGAATGAGATTACTTTTAGAATATAGTGTGAGAAGACGATGCTCCTCACATTAAGTCCTAGGGAGTTTTAACCAGAGAAATGGCACAGGAAAAAAAAAACAAAAAACAAAAGCAAAACAGTATTGGTCATGGAATGCAAAATATGAGTCTTTCTAGAAGCAAAGAGTTGTTAGCAGCAATGCCAAATGCTAGTAGGAAGTCAACAAGTTGAAAAAATAAAAAGCAAATCAACAAGTTGATAAGTGAAAATCATCAAATTAAAGAGAATTCTTCCTCTAGATGAAGTGAGTTCAGAGAGCTGGGTCTGCTACCTGAGAGAGTAGCAAGATAACAGACATAATGAATACCATATTTCCTGAAGTGTAGGTAGGGATAAAGAAAGAAGTAGGGCAGGGATTGAGGGGAATGTGGAACAACAGATCTTTTATAAGAAAGGGATCAAACTGAGAGAGAGACTGAACATTTAAGAAATCCTGTCTAGTTGGTACTAGAAAGGTAATGAGAAGGGAGAGAATGGAAGTCAAGTCACAGATAGGCAAATCTAAGGTACTTAAATAAACCAGGGTATGGAAGAAATCTGGAGTTTTAAAGATGTTGTAAAAGTCTGAAATACTTGTAGATTGTGATAACAAGTGTACTTGTGCTACAAATCATAAACATAAAGTAGAGCCTATGTGCACTTCTGTGGAATGTTTTCCAGTGGAGCATAGTTATTCCGGTTCTGACTAGTGTGTGGTAAATTATCTAGTTTAAAAGTTTTGCTGGATATATAAAATAGAAAAAGAAACAATTGTGATAAAGTTTGCTATTAACAAGTGTAAACTTGGAATGATGGACCATGGACTTTGTTTGAATAAGCAAGAAAACGATGTTTCAAACAAGTGAAGTTGTTTTTGCCTTCTGTGCATGTAAAGTTTGTAATGATCTGGAAGTTATGGTCAAATAAAAACAGAAGTCTCATACTGTCTGACACTGTAGCAACATCTTATAAGGTTAAGCTTAAGGATAAAAGAAGACTATGGAGATTATTTGAGTCCCCCCATTTTCGTGATGATGTATTTAAAATTCAAAGAAGTGGCGTGATAAAGGACATAGAGTAGTTAGGAGAGCTGTAACTCAAACTCACATCTCTTTAACCTTGATATTGGGTACTTTCCATAGTCTTAATTGTCATTCTCATTACAGATTAGCATATTAACATTGCAGAAGATGACTCAGGCAAAGCATATCCAAAGAAATTAATCTCTGATTAATTTCACCAAATAACCACCCCACTGTACTCCAAGGTGTATCAGTCCCTGAAATAATATCAGAGATCTTTCTATGGCACTATGGCATGTATTAAAGAGTAACTCCCAGAAGGGAGGAGAGAAATTATAAGTGTGGTCTATTTACAAAAGAAAGTGTTTTCAGGTGCCTGATTGGCCCCGTCAGTTAAGCATCAGGCTCAGGATCAGGTGGTGATATTGTGGTTCGTGAGTTCAAGCCCCACATTGGACTCTGTGCTGACAGCTCAGAGCCTGCAGCCTGCAGCCTGGTTTATATTATGTGTCTCCCTCTCTCTGCCCCTCCCTATATGTACTCTGTCTCTTTCTCTCAAAAGTAAACACATAAAAAAAATCCATCCATTTTTTGGATGGCAGTAAACACTAACTGTGTCTATTTACCCTTTTTTCCCCTCAAATACAATATAATATTAAGCTAATTTATTTTTAACTTAAATAATATCAGTTGTCTTTTTGTTAGGAAATTTAAAATTGAATATCACATCAGAAAAGTCAGCTACAATATGGATTAAGAGAGGTAACATCTAAAAGGTTACAGGTAACCATTGCATAAACTTAATGTCAATTCCATGTGAATTAGAAATATTCATCAACTGATAGTTAGATGTAATGTGCTTGTATAAATAAAATCACTTCTTCTAATTTCTATAACCTCTCAGAATCTTACAGAGCTTGCCATATCAGAAACCTTGGATTGATGTGCACTGTTCATAAACTTAATTTCACTAACATTCAACACTCTATTATTTACAAGTGATCTACTGTCCATATATCACAGGGTTGATTGTTGGCAGGCTAAATATTCATGCTATTCAACATGAATTCCTCTTGACCAGATTTATGTACAATGGTCATGACTTATATTATTTTGATAGTTGATTAAGATAATGTACCAATGCAGAAATAAACAAGTTAAAGATATATCACCACCTCCCCTCACCTTACACTATAATAGTATAAATCATCTCATACATTTATACAGTTCTGATACTGCATACTAATCCCTACACATGGGTAGAGAACCCTCTAATAAGTAGGACATTTAATCTTACTAGCATATCTAAAAACAGGAAATACCTGCTCTTCTAATTTCAGATGTGAGGGGAACAACTTCTCTAAACTTGAAATTATTAACTAAGATGTTCACTAACCTTATGTGATTCACTATCAGTTTTATTCATTGAAGTATCTTAAATGCTTATAATGATTTCTGGCACATATTAGGTGTTCCATAAATACTTGTTGAATAAATAAGATAGACATAAAAGATTAAATATTAAGAACCACTGTAAGAATAAGAAAGCACAAAGCAACTCTACATCACCTCAAACTTTTCTTCCTTAACATCAGTGTTTACAGCCACTGAAGAATCTCTTTATAAAATTTTGAGATTTAAACCATATGTAAGGATTTCACATTAAAAATATTGAATTTATACCTATTAGTTGAAAGATAAATGTTCTGGGGCGCCTGGGTGGCTTAGTCGGTTAAGCGTCCGACTTTCGCTTAGGTCATGATCTCGCGGTTCGTGGGTTCGAGCCCCGCGTCGGGCTCTGTGCTGACTGCCAGCTCAGAGCCTGGAGCCTGTTTCGGAGTCTGTGTCTCCCTCTCTCACTGACCCTCCCCTGCTCACGCTGTCTCTCTCTCTCTCTCTCCTAGAAATAAATAAAACATTAAAAAAAAAAAAAAAGATAAATGTTCTAAGGCAAAGATAAATAACAACCCTGCATGCTGTATGTGGATTTTACTTTAGTTTGCCAGTTTGATCATATATTACCCAATGGAAAATGTTATGTGTCATTACAAACTCACTTCAATAGGCTAGGGATTACAATTATTTCCAGAATAGAAAGTCAAACAAAGGTCGTAAAAGCAAATTAATTAAATGTTTGAATCAGAAAGCTGCCTGAAATGATCACTTGTTGTTCAAATTTACAAATCACAAACCATCCCAAGAGGTGCCGTGGTTAGAACACTATTGGAATAGAAGCAGTATTTCCCAGAGGTTGATAGCAACTTGTGAGTAGGAAATTGTGATGCCAGAGGCAAACATCAATTTTAGATATTCTAAATCTCTAACATATTTTTAGCAAGGAATGCATAATAACAGGGAAGAGGCATATTTTCTTTAAAGTTTACTGACTAAATGAAACTGACAGAAGTAACAAAGATTCTGAAGTTGAGTGGGCATTCAAACCATCAGTCCTGTGCTCATTATATACAGAAAATAAATGCTTTATTTTCTGTATGTAAACAACCAAAGTTGTATTATAAGTTAGCCCTTTGATTCAATACAAAATACTTGGAACATGATAACATCACCATCAACTGAGAGGTGTTTTGCAAGTAATAATGATTAAAGTATCAAAATTAATTTGTGAGTACTTAACTTTTGAATTTATATTCAAATCTATTTAAATACATTCCCAATTTAGCATCACTCTCTCTTACATTCTAACATATGCGGAAAAAGAAAAAGATGGATCCAGATATACCAGTGAGCTAAGATTCTGATGCAACACACTGCCTATCTTATCTTTGCACAACTTGATTGATTACATATTATGGCAATTACAACTTAGTGCAATTCTTGAGTTATACTTAATTATGCCTGGCATGATCAGGAAATAACAAGCAGATAAGTATGACTGGAAACTTCTGGAATTTCAGTTTCTTTAAAAGTATTCCTGGAAAGGGACACAATAAGAAAACAAAAATATAGACAAAAATGTGCGGGAAAAACAAAGAAATATACGTCAAACAATGAGGGATCAGTATCTTAATAGTGAAAGGCTAATTACACTTGTTAATTTTTTTTTAAACTAGAAAGTCACATCATGTTAAGGCATTCTCCCTCCTATGCAGCTGGTGGGATATTAATTGGCAAAACCCCTTTGAAGCAGAATCAAACAATACTTACTGCGATTAATATGCACATGCTCTATAGTCTTGTGAAACTTGAGCAAATGTAAAAGGAGATATATAAGAAGATGTTCATATTAATATTATTTGTTGTAGCAAACGCTGGAGGCAATGTAGATGACCATCACAAGAGTAATACATTAGATATAAAGAGCTAAATCTACATACTGCAATATGACTACAGCACTGAAGCATGATATTTAGATGAATTAGAACACGCTTTATGAGTGGAGAGATGGTTAAATCCCACTCAGAATGCACTGCTGCCTGAAAACTGGAAAGAGCTGGTTCATATGCTGGGCAGATTATATTAACACCCTCTACAAATGTTATGGCTTTTTGCGATTTGGTTCTTTAATTACAAGCATGATGACTCCTGAAATAATAGTCTTCACTCTTCCAACTTCAACTGTATCAGCCTCCCTTATTCTTGATAACTGACATTTCAGTATAAAAGAGCCTTTACATATTGTGTTTCACTTGCCTAAAATGTTCTTCTGTGAGAAACAAACACAGCACCTCAATTCTCCCCCTTTGTATGTATCTTTTCTTAAATATCACCTTTTCAGTGAAATCCTCCTAGCCACCGTATCAAAAATTTCAAGTCTACCAGAATCATAGAATTCCTGTCTCCTTCCTCTTTTTCTGATTTATGTTTCTCCCCAGTTCTCATTGTCATTTACCACAGTAGATTTATAATTATTTTGTTATCTGTCTCTTTTCATCTGTCTTGTACAATGTCTGTCCGTTGTAAGTGTTCAATATGTGCTAAATTAATTTTTTCTGAAATGTGATGAGTTGTTAATATTGCATTACATTTGTTAATGTTTTACTTTTCTTTGTCTTGTATATATTTTCCCGCTTATTAGTTTTAAGCTTTCTCCATTTTTTATTCAAATATGCATTTTCTAAAACCACTGTAAATAAAGAAATGTGTTGTCTCATAGTCCAGTCAGATTAATGGCAGTTATTGGTTTCATATTTATCTTTCATGCATATGATAAAAAACTGTAGAGAGATGGGTGATATATATTGGGGTTAATTTTGTCCAATGCCTCGTATAGTTTTTGGCATATAATTGGAGCTTGGCAAATTAATAAATGAATACTTTTTTTTCAAATGAAACTGGGTAGCAACTTGCAATGAAGACGGTGTAGGCTGTGAATTCAAAATGACACAAGCTGAATCTCTTCACAACAAAAGTAAATATTTTTCAAGTTAAATTAAAAATATACACTTATATATAGTCAATTGAACTGAGAACAAAAATAAAATTAAAATAATTTTAGTGGCTTTAGAAAAACTTAGGAAATGTATAATGTTCATATTACTATGCATATTAATATGATTTTTCTAGCTATGAAGAATTAACTTTGAAAATATTTAGGTTTGAAAACAAAACTCAACTTATTTTTACTTAAGTTTTATTTAATTTTTGGCATTAATATAAATGCATTTCAGGAGTGCCTAGGTGGCTCTGTCAGTTAAGGATCTGACTTCAGCTCCGGTCACGATCTTGCAGTTTGTGGCTTTGAGCCCCATGTTGGGTTCTGTGCTTACAGCTCAGAACCTGGAGCCTGCTTCAGATTCCGCATCTCCCTCTCTCTCTGCCCCTCCCCCACTTATGCTTTTTCTCTCTCTCTCTCTCAAAAAGAAATAAAATTTAAATTTAAAAAATATATATAAATCTATTTCATTAAGTAGTTTACTGTATTACAGCAGCAATCATTTATGACATGTTAAGCTATTTTCTCCAATAATGGGTAATGTTATTAAGTAAAAGTATGTTAGATATTGGGAATTCACTGAGGCTTCAGTTGAAAACTAGCATGCTGCTTTCTTTAAAATTAAATTTTGCTAGCCTAATAATACTGATGGCTAAAAGCCTACTGAATTATTTCTTACTTTTACCTGTTCTACTTTAAATAATCTTTCTACCTAGGAAGAAGTTTCATGCATGGATCATGATTCACATTTTGACAAACAGAATAAGAAGGTGAAAGGACTCTGGGTAATGTACCAGGGTTATTATAATACAAATCACCAAAAAGCCTGATAAAACATAAGCAGCTAAAATCACACACAAAAAAAGTCTCTATCCTCATGAATCTTTTGGCTTTACTACTGCAGTAGATAATCACCATGGTAAAAGCTTTGGAGACAGAATAAGGGTAGAGTTAGTCTTGGAAGATAAATTAAGAAAGTAAAATCCCATTATTATGGATAATACTATTCAGATTATCATGTCAGAAGGGATGAATAAATTAAAGAAGTTCCATCTTGCTGAGAATTTAAATAATGATTTATAAAACATCACACAATACTATTGGATCTTTGGGTTTCCTCAAAGAAAATTCTAATTTAAAATTCTGTAAAAGTCCCTACATAGATAACAAAGATGAAGACAATACAAATCTTACTAATCTTTTTAAAACCTCTTCTTGATTTCCATATTTTGGTCTTATATTCTTAAGAATTGAAATAATATAGATAAATATCTAAGTAAGATAGCTGAAGATTTTTCCAGAATTGAAAAATCTTTTTTTTTTTTTATCATTGTTTCCTTTTCTTTCTTTCTTTCTTTCTTTCTTTTTCCGGAATTCATAGCAGTTCTGATTCAGATTAGGTGAAAGTAAAATGAGTTTCCAATTAAATGGGATAATGGACCATGCTATGGGCTGGTATTGCTATCTCTTCAACTTAGATTCTATCTAAGATTAATCTACGTTCTTTGGCTAAGAAACACAAACTCTCACAAGTATAGTGCATCTTCTGCTCGGAGAGGCTCATCACTACACTAACTGTATTGTAAAGGAATCAGGAAGAATATTTTTCAGTGGCAAATGTATTCAAGTTGGGGCTATAGGTAGAGAGTTGGTCCTAAATTATAGAAAATTAAGTCTTGTGACTTATTGTGAGTCTATCACTTCTCCAAAGCCAGAATCTGAAGAATATACGTAATTGACCACAATGCGGTTACATATTATATAGGTGTATAACCATGTAGGCAAGTGGAGAAAATTGCAATTTTTTTCATCTTTATCCTCTTCTGTACCCTCATTCTCTCTTTAATTCAGTCAGCTACTTAGCTCATCCTTGTAGGCCAAGCAAAGAAAATCCCAGAAGTAGGTGATAGGAGGTGTTCCTTGGTGACTTTCCATCTGCTTTTCAAAACAATTCACACCCTCTCCCGACTTAATCCACTTCCTTCATATACTGGGCACCTGTCTAGTTAACTCTGAGAGACTTATAGAATTATGAAGTCTATGTTACTTCTTATTCAATGGATAATTTTAGAAGACCAATATTCTAATACTGCGGAAATATAATGCAGAAGAGAAAAAGGATAAAGGAGAACTATATGCACTCACATGGATGGAACTCTGAGGCATATCTTTCAATGAAATCCCTCTAGTTTTAACCCCCCACACACACACACACACATTATACCCTCCTTCACTACAGAAACACATATATGCCTTACTGGTACATATGTAGATATAAACATTAGAAAAAGAACAGTGATTATTTAGTGATAGCAAATTATCAGGATGCAGATGAGCAGGATGCTAAAAGCAGAGTTTGTTTCTTCTGTAAAATTTTTGTTGAGTTATTACATGCAAATTTATTCATTTACTTGCATAATTTATAAAATAAACAGAAGAAAGTGAGAAAGGATGAAAGAGGAGGAAAAAGAAAGGAGAGTAGGTCATGATGGACCCACTCAAAATAGTTTTAAAAAACAGAATTATGCAGTGATCCAGTGCAAGTAGATGTTCACAAGATTTCTGCTGAAATGATAAATAAATGACAGTTTGAAGACATATGCCTTTAGTCTTATAGCAGTGTGATTATGGGCAATTTAATGAGGCTGAATAATCTTACTAGGAAATTAACTGTTTCTCTGCTGTCAGTTTCTTATAAGTAATAAAATATATGTTGCATCTACATTCAAAGAAGTCATTTAAAGCTTCGAATCTCTGAAGTTCCTTTGTGACTGGAAACTTTTTGGTTCTCAATCCTTTCAGGACCATAATACCCTTAAAAGTATCTTTAAGCCTGTATGTACTATTTTTTTTTAATGTTTTATTATTTAAGAATAAGAGAGACAGCACAAGCAGGGGAGGGGCAGAGAGAGGGAGACATAGAATCCGAAGCAGGCTCCAGCTGTCAGCACAGAGCCCGATGTGGGGCTTGAACCCACATACTGAGACCATGACCTGAGTAGAAGTCAGATACTTAACCGACTGAGCCAACAAGGCACCCCTTGTGTGTACTATTCTGATTGCAATTCTAAGGTAATGTAAACCACCTAAGCATGTAAATAAAAGTCAGCTCAAAATAATTAAAATAAATGCAGAAACAAAAATGTAACATGTGCATATTTACATTGCCTTATTAGATATCATGAGTTCATTGGCAGTTAAAACAGTACATGCAAAAACAGGCTAAAACAAGTGTGTTGTAATGGCCACACCAAAAACTTCAAAAAATGTTGTCCTTGGAGATAAAAGTCTTAGAAAAGGTTCTGAACAAAACTATATCTAGTCTTCCATGATATACATACATAAAGGTTGCATACTGTAAAAAATTCATTTTATATTACAATGCAATATTGGTTTGTATTAGTATGTAAAATAGGGTTAGATTATATGACCAGATAACTATATTAGTGTTTTTACCTATAAGAATATCTGTCAAGACTCTTGAATTATATATACATATAAATAATTCTTCAATATGTGGATCTGTTCAGTGAACTTCAGAATGTCTGGTATAGTCCTGTCCCAGTAAATGTAATAATCCTACCCATCAAGGTGGCCATAAAACACATACCAACAAATGTTCTCTAGGTGGATAATCCTCAATAGCCACTGGCTTAGACCCTTGGAAGTGATTACACTGCCCTAGATGGAAAGTGGTTTGATGAAAGTAGCTTCTCAAAGACCAGAAAGGTTAAGAGAATGAGGATAGAGCTTGATTCAATGAAAGGTTACAGGAATTTCTGTGAGTAGTAGAAATCTAGTCTAGCTCATATAAGGCATATAGAAGTGGTAAGGTCTTAAAATAAAGGTATCAGTGTAGGCATTTGGGAACTGTATATGCAAGTTTGGCTTAGATGGATGAATGCTGACCACAGAGCAAACTGCTTTTGAGTGGGCTTTGTGAACCTGGGGCAAGGATCCTGAGAGAAACAGACAGACTGACGAAAGACCAGGTCAGAGCATTTCCCCTGATTGTGTGAGCCTAAGTTTAGATTCTAAGTAGACACCCCACTCTCCATTTCACTCACAAAATAAGACCTGAGTCAACTGTAATTTCATTCTGAAAACCATGGAAATAATTTTGAGATGTTAGATTGAACATCTGCATTTAGCCTACTCTCTTTTGAAACCCCACAGCCACAAAAGGTAAATTTTGAAGCAAAAACCCATACAGGCAAAGAAAAAGACGAGAGTGGGAAAGATCAATTTTTGAAAACATGAAACAGAAGGAAAAGTGTCAATTAACTTTAGAAAAGTAGTCCTAGCCTAGAAGTGGAGAAGCAAAGAAACAACTCTAAATCATACAATTATCTGAAATTTCAGAATCAGCAGCAATATATATTTTTTCTGGAAATAAATATTAAGCCAAAATTAAGGGAATTTGTTTAAGTCTATGTCTTAATCTGCTCAGGCTGCAATAACAAACTATAACAGACTAAGTAGTATAAACCATCAAAACTTACTTTATCACAATTCTGAAGACAGGAAGTCCAAGGTCAAGGTGCCAGCAGCATCAGTGTCTGGAGATAGCTCTTTCCCTGAGTTGCTGACACTTGTCTTCTCATTGGGTCCTTACGTAGCAGAAGGCGGGCAGGAGAGAGACAAAGAAAGTAAAAGCTATCTAGAAAATTCTAGGAAACATTTGAATGTATTAAAAACTTTTTAAACTTAAGCAGTATTTAGAGATAAAATTGATGATACATATATTGAAATCATGACTGTAATTTTAAGTCATTTAATTAATCTATATATTAACCCATCAAATATACACTGACTGCTCACTAGGCTTTGTTACACTGTAAAAGAAATCATTTAAGAGGTTTATTATTTTCAGTTATGATTAAAAATCATCTCAAAGTTCTTCCAATTCTTAGTTTTACTTAAACTCTAAGCAATTTTTTTTTTAATTTAAGAAATGGGGTTAGTAATTCCTTTTCTTGCACTATTGTGGGCATTAAATTAAAGTTTTGTACAAAGTTCCCAAATTGCCAAATAGATATTTATTCTTTCTTTTCCCTTCTCATGGTTTACACTATGTAATTTGTTATTTCTTTTCTTGAATTTACAAAGCATTTCTCATGAACATATTCATCTTTTTTAAAGCATATCTTTTATTTCCTATTGTTCCTATATAGTCTTTATCACCTACATCCAGATATCCATTTAAAGAAAATTAAATAGGTCTCAACTGCTTGTAATTATAAATATTAAAAATGAAAACATTGTTAAAAACTACTGTCCAGAATGAAATAATGTTAATATTAAGACATGAGCTGATATTTTTAATGATATATAATATGATTTCTTTAAACACTTGAAATGCAATTTTATTTAAGGCAGATATATTTTTATACAACTTTTTTAGAATACATTTTGTATAAATCATATCTGAATATGAATTCAGAACTTAATCATAAATTCTAATTGCTTGGTAATTTATTATGGAATATCTATGAATTAAATAAAATATAGAAAATTTCTATTGAGTAGAAACAGTAGAATGTCTTTCTAAATGTTAATTTGAAACTTACAGTCTGAATTTAACCAATATGTTCTGGACAACAATTTGAGATGAGATTAAAATCAAGGGCATAAGCCAATGCATTAATTAAACCATTCTTGGAAAGCCTGGGGTGGAAAGCTGGTTTTAAGCTCTGTTAATCTGATTAGATTCCAGGCCTTATAACAAATGTGACCTACTTGGATTTGGCAATCTTTAGAGTTCCAACTCTTGCTGTGATAATTATGATTTTTTTGAGTATTTTTATTTTGGTGTTTTGACTCTGTAAGTAAAGTTTGAGTTACACACTAACAGTGAAGGAGAAAGAAAACATTTCTGAAACTTTACTTGGTGGAGCAATTAAAGCTACATCTAAAAAATAATCTCCTTCTATAAAATATTTAAAGACTAGAAATCTTACCTAATGAAGTTTCTTCTTACGGCCTAAGACTGACTTTAATACATTCACAAAGACTCAGTGCAGGTCTACTTAATTTTGGGCAGAACTGTATTTCTGACAAGCTCTATACAAATTCTACCTTCTTTTTTACTGAACTGCAAACAAATTCCCAGAGGTTTTATCATCACATGCAATGTATTCTTAGAAGGCAGTAGTTTTTAAGAGTTGTTATTGTGTTCTTCCTGTGTACTGACAGATGACTCAGTCACAAACATCAAAAATCAATTGTGACTTACTTAAGCAGAAGAAGAGTTTATTATAAGGATGTTGGTTAGTGCCAAGAAATTCAAAAGCCTGGAAGACCACACTCAGAAAAGGAACAGGAAAAAAAATCTGTAGAGCAATGAGGCTCAGAGCCCAGAACTAGTTCATCAGGATGCATCTTGCCACTGCTTCTTCTGATGCCCCCACGAACTGGATGTTTCTGCTTCTGATGCCAGCTGTCTCGATTCCTTGTTTCAATAGATTGTGATTCAGTTTGGGATAGCTCAAGAATTAGTCAAATGCATACATGTTAGGGACAACAGAAGCTGGGAAAAAGAATGTCTGGCATTTGGGGCTTCTATGGTGGAAGACTGTTTTTGTATCCTACCAACATTGTCTTAATAGGATAGTTCTAGATGTACTGAATCCCAGCAGCTATGAAAAGTGTTCACACTTTCTTGTTCCCAGCATCTGAGATTAGCAATGAATGATTTATAAAACACCATTATGCCCCAAGGGAAGCATAATAAAATTAAACCTGTCGTTGCTATCACCTAAAACTTATTTTCATGTGCATAAGCTCACTTTAAAAAAAAAAAAACAATGTTTACTTTTGAGAGAGATATAGAGTCAGGCGGGGGAAGGGCAGAGAGAGGGAAACACAGAATCTGAAGCAGGCATCAGACTCCGAGCTGTCAGCACAGAGCCTGATGTGGGACTCGAACTCATGAACTGTGAGATCATGACTGGAGCCACAGTCGAATGCTTTAATGCTTTAACCGACTGAGCCACCCAGGCGGCCTGATAAGCTCCCTTTTAATCCAATTACTGTTTGGATCTTTTCTCTATTTTTCATTGGTTTGATGATAAATATACCCTTTCTATGTAACATCACTGCTGTGGAAAAAAGAAAAAGAAAGTAATTCTGTTCTGACTGGTTGTCAGCCTGCCTCTCAAGCTGGCAATGTGCCCACATATAAGCCCAGATGGTTTATACTCCCATTATATTGAGAACCCCACAGTCCTGCTCCTGCTTAATCCTGTGGTTCTAATGATGGTCCTAGCTCTGGACAGCCTAGATCAGGTTTGCGTGGTTTGGTCTCCTGACCCATGGGTTGATCCCAACCACGAACCAAAGCTTAGGCCGGTAAGAATTCTACAAGGTTTGCTTTCTAACAGAACTGAGGGTGAGAAAGTCCTTCATTAGAATAGGAGGCTCAGGTCCTGTCAGCAATGACCGTAGATCCCGCTGGGTGGTCTGAAGTGCTACAGAATACGGAATACGTGATGAGTGAAGTGTGTTCTTCAGAGGGAGGCAGACATGACAGATGGGTAGAGTAAGTCTTGGTGGCCTCCTAATCTGTTTGTTCCTCTCCTTCTTAGAGTTGTTTTTCAGCCATTTCTTCTATTACAAATAATACCCCCATATTCTTCCAGTAAATTAACCTTCTTGCCAAAACAAGTTCTATCGATTTTCTGTCTCTTGCAACTCAAATTGCTATGACCATTACTAATATTGAAGAACAACTCACAGCTCTTGCTTTACCTTTAGGTAGGAAATCTTATTTTTCCATCTTTCTTTTTCTTTTTGGTACAAATCATTCTGCTTTATGTCCCAGGCAGGGCCAGTGATATAATGGAATTTTTAAGTCTTTCCCCCTCCTTATCTATTTCAAAAAAAGAAATCTGGTGAAAACAGGACAGCATAAGCAGTATTACCTGTTGGTGTGTTTATTGTCCCCCCCCCTTCTTCCTTCCCTTCCTCCTTCCCTTTCCTTCCCTTCCCTTCCCTTCCCTTCCCTTCCTCCTTCCCTCCCTTCCTCCTTCCCTTCCTCCTTCCCTTCCTGCTTTCCTTTCTTCCTGCCTTCCTGCCTTCGCTTTCTCTCTCTCCCTCTCTCTCTCTCTCTCTCTCTCTCCCTCTTTCCCAGTCTCTTGAATCTACATAAGAATCAAAGGTCCCCTCTGCTTTTCCCATGCTGGTAGTTATACTGGTCAGTTAAAGATTGGTACTTTTCCAGTTTTCTGTTTTTTTTCCAGTGATGAAGTTTGTGAGGTTAGCTGGGTTATGTATGGTTCATGGAATTTGCTTTGTGCAATTCACTCCTGTCATAAGCAGGTTAAAAGGCAAAATTCGGTATGGAGGGAACATCCCAGATTCCTTTAGGTCTTGGCTATGGTTCCTAATCCTGTCTTATAAGAAAATCGATCTCTTTTAAAATGTTAAGCCCCCAGTAATAAAGCTCACACCCTGATCCTCATTAGGCTTCTTGAATCTTATCTCTAAAGTGTAAAGTTTAGAACCAGAGAATAGAGAATCAATAAATTGGCATTTGTGGTGATACAAGAATGTTACAGGGGAATCTTTGTTATCAGTTTAATATAAACCCATGGATATTCAGCATTTTGTCTTGTATTATGATATATTCTTCTCTATTGGGAATCACATATTCTCTAACAAGGGAAGAAAACAAATCTATTTTTATTCCATATCTTATATGTAAGAACAGATCATTTATTCATTAACTCATAAAAGATTCAACAGATGTTTTCTGAACAACAAGTATAATATGTCCTTTGTATAGTGCTAGGAAACAGAAAAAAAAAAAAAAAAAAAAACCTATATCTTTTTGCCCTGAGTATGTTTAGGAGAGAAGTGTATCAACGTTGATCAGAGATGTTTCTTCTTTATCAGTTTTTATGTTTGTTTGTTTGTTTAGAATACTGGGAGAGTGTATTATCCTTGGAAATATGGAAATGCTTGTCTGTTTATCATAGCAAGTTTCTATAGTACAAAATGCTGAATGATCTTTTAAAATATCCTATATTGAGGGGCGCCTGGGTGGCTTAGTTGGTTAAGTGTCCGACTTTCGCTTGGGTCATGATCTCGCGGTTCGTGGGTTTGAGCCCCGCGTCGGGCTCTGTGCTGACTCCCAGCTCAGAGCCTGGAGCTTGTTTCAGTCTGTGACTCCCTCTCTCTCTGACCCTCTCCTGCTCACGCTGTCTCTCTCTCTGTCTCTCTCTCTGTCTCTCTCTCTCTCTCTCTCTCTCCTAGAAATAAATAAAAAACATTTAAAAAAATAAATAAATAAATAAAAATATCCTATATTGAAAGCACTGACTTGCCTCTTTTTTTCTAGTATGAACTGGATATGTATCCCTGCACAAATCATTTAAACTTAATAGACTTTGAATTTCTCCACTGTAAAATGGGAGTAAATTTAGTTGTGCAGATTAAATGAGTAAGCATATATGCCACCTGATAGCACTCTTGCCGTGTGAGATAACGAGAGCAGTAAAGACACAAACCCAAGCCATGCATTCTCAGTGGGGTGAGATCATCCCCAAGTGGTAAGAAAATTGGTTCTTGAGGGTAAAAACATCCTATTTTAAGGATAATACCCAAGTATACACGTGGTATATAAAAACATAGCTTATCTGTGGTATTAGGATTTTGTGGAGACATGATTTAAAAAAATAATGTTATAAAAAATATTTTGGGTGATAAAAAAAAGTGTGAAGAAACACTGACAAGGACCATAATCTCGTTTTCTCCCCCAAATTCCTGTAAGACCATGGAAATACTACCTCTCCAACCAGGTTCCATTTCTAATACTTATTAAGTCATGTATAATCAAAACTTTCTTACCCTACTTCCCAGGATTGTAATGAAGATCAAATGAAACAGTCTCTGTGCAAATACTTTGAAGTGTACAAAGCGCTATGAGATATCAGATGCCATAGTGACACTCGGATATATAGCTAAAATTAAAGTACAATTTTTTTTTAAAGGAAAGAGTGAGAGGTAGCTGGAGAGGAACAGCACAGAAGGGGGTTAGAGAGAGAGAGAGAGAGAGAGAGAGGATCTTAGGCAGGCTCCATGCTCAGTGCAGAGCCAGACATGGGGCTCAATCCCACCATCCTGGGATCATGACCTGAGCCATAAAATCAAGAGTTGGATGTTCAACCGACTAAGCTACCCCAGTGCCCCTTATACAGTTCTTAAGAGAAACAAAAATCTTATACTTGTGACAGTTCAAATTTTGTTTTGTAAATGAAAACTCTTACCAAAGGAGGTGATAATAGCAACAACTTTGGAACATGGTTCTTCTACTTGACAGATTCAGGTATATTACTGAATGCATTTTCGAAGAAGTTGCCTGTTTCTCATTTTAGGAAGATAGTAGAGGAAGTAATTTTCTCTTCTCACATGAACATCCCTTCTTACCTCTCAAGCTCTGTGCCCTACCCTCGACTCCTCAAATCAGGCACATTCTCTTGGAGCTATAAAATGTGTGTGTTATCTAGAATTGTTTGATCACCCATCCCCTTTCTTCTCTATCTCAGTAAATCCTATTTACTTAAATTTATTTATTCTCCACAGAAAAAAATATATATTGAAGACCAACAATGAGCTGAATGCTCTCTGAGGTACTGAGCATACAGTAGTAAAGAAAGCAGATGAATTCCTTACAAGCCTTCATGGTACGGATGTTGTTATATTTTACTGTAGTCCAGTATTACTGGAAATAGCAACAATTAAGAAATCTCCTCAGCCTTCTGTGCTCTTTGCAAGGCACAATCCTTTCCTATATGATTTACATAAGATTCATAGATGTTTCCTTTGTTTATCTATGATAAGACAGGTCCAGGCCCTTGAAATTCCCATTCTTCGGTTCATGAATGTTAGGTGAAGTGCTCTCCACTGACCAAACTGGGCAAAACACCTGCTATATATTGACTTGACCAAACTTGAGTGAAGCTTTTCTCCTTCCCCCAGACACCTGAACTTAGGATCCCTCCCCTCCACCACTCTCAGCTTGAGGTAGCATGTAAGTCCTCCTTAAGTTCCCTCCTGAGAATAGCTAACCTCATAATAAAACAGTCTCTGATCTCCTGTTCTATCAGGCAACCCTTCCATCCTATTCACTGGCACCCAGTTCTTCCTAGCTTTATTTACTACTCCCTATAAAAGAAAAGCCCTTTTCTAACTAATCTTTGAGATGCTTGCAATTCTCACAGGCAGAGTGTTTTTGCTGAAATAGCCTGTTTCCCCATGGCAGTGGTCTCTTTTTCTACTCTTGCAATATTTTTTAGTAAATCTCTCCTGACCTAAGTTTGAATTTGTTTTTTTTATTTAACAGTGCTTATGTACATACAATTATTAATATATGTGAATATCTTATACTTTACATAAAGTTCATAATGTTCTTCATAAACTGAAGGAATAGGTTTAGTATTATACTCTAGTTTTGTTTCCGGTATCCATTCTGACAGGTGGTACTCTGGCATTTGATCTAGATAGAACGTGGCTTAAGTTTTATCTCATGGGCCAACATTATTTGTGATAACTTTTGGAAACCCAATACTGAAAATAATTCCAACCAAGGATGCATTCTCAGGTAGAAATAATGCTCTACCAGTATTTTTGTGGATTTGGCTAGTGGTATAGATAGATTCACATGTAATTCTTATGTGCCTTCCTCCATAGTCTCTACCCACATTTTCCCAGATATTCTTATTAGTTTTCATGACATATTTTTCTCATTTTCTGATTCCCATTGTCTAACCCCAAGGGCCCTTTCTGCTTTTAGATCTATTAGCTGCCTGTGAGTTCCTTTAAGTTACCAGTAAAAATCATTCTCTCTCTGTCATTCCTCTTAAATTATCTGAGTTCTTTTTGTTTGTCTGTTTGAGAGAGAGAGAGAGAGAGATTATGGCAAGGAGAGGGAAAGAGAGAATCACAAGCAAGCTCCACACTGTCAGCACAGAACCCAACACAGGGCTCCATCCCATGAATTGTGATATGACCTGAGTGGAAATAGAGTCTGACACTTAATGGACTGAACCACCCAGATGCCCCTAATTACCTGAGTTCTTAGTCTTTGTTTCTATATTGCGCTATTGCCTTGTCCATTTTCTGAATAGGTAATAGGTAATGAATGAAATACGGCTCCTTTCTCCTGGAATGGATAAGCCTGTAAAAGCCAAAACCGAAAAACAAACAAACAAACAAAAAAAAACTTGTTGACTCACACCTAACTTTTACTTCTAAGGAACCTATGTGGAAGATCACTATAGTTATAATCAGCGATTAACGACTTTGCTATTCTTTTGACCTAAATTGTACAGTTATCTAAAAACCTTGAGGAGGTAAACAGAGTTAAAACACTGCTGATTTTAAATTTGGAGATTATAAATTGCAATAGACACATAAAATCCATGTTTGTGTTGAAGCCAGTCGGAATGAACAAGTAAAATCATTGCACCAGGAATGCAAGTACTGGAGAGCCACATTTTCAGTAATCATTTGAGTCTGGTTTTTAGCTTTTCCTTTTGCATTTTTGAGGTATTTTTGCCAAGAAAATGAACCATATGAATATAAACCAACATTTTATAAAGGAGATAGAATGCTTTCACATTTCATGAAACCTGTTTCATCTATCTGTATTTAAGATAAGCAGGATTCAGTAAAATAATTAATACAGATGTAATTCCTTTTCCTTTAATAAAGATAAGGGTCAATGTTTTACCAATTTTCACTGAGGTGCCCATGTGTAGCCCTGGATCCTTCTTTCATTCTGGATTTTACCTTCCTTCAACATAAATGCAATGGCAACAATAAAGCTTTTTTTTTTCTCTTTTGAGATTTGCAAAACATCTGAGGGTAGGGAACCATCTGCTACTATCATGTAAACAGGCCAAAAGGACTGGGCAGAATAGAAAAAGTCTGGCATCATGGGCACATCAGTTGGCCCAGATCTCTGCCAGGCCCCTGCCCCAAAGGTGTGGAGAACCCAGGGACACTAATTCTGGCGACGTTTTGTGAGCATGCTGGTGTTCTGCAGAACAAGAAACAGCTGCAGGGAGCGGGGGGGGAGTACAGCAGGTTGTGAAATGAGGTATGGGCTTATGTCAGAGTCATTAAGCTTTTATGACAAATGGGCTGCAAATTAATTGGTGGTTCCACTAATTAATTTATTTGAGTTGCTGAAATCCTCAGGCCTGGCTATGGCTGTTAGCAGAGCAGAGTGGATATTTCAACATGGAGAGTATTCTTTAATCCCACATAAGGAATTTGAATTAGGGCTTATGTGTTGCTGGGGCTTTTCAAAACAATTGGCAACAAAAATATTAAATGATTCAAAATAATTTTAATATCTAGAAATATTTTAGTAGCAGTTTTTGGAGACAGAAGAGTAATCAGACTGCAAAACCTCATAAGTTGCTATTGGATGGAGCATATAATGTCCAAAATGCCATCAACAGGTCTACGTGTAAATATTTGTCATTGTTTTACCTAAGTATGTATCTCTGGCTTAACAGAAAAGCTGGGCCATTTAGTGGCAGGATCCGAAGGTGAATATAGATAAATGTGCTCTTCTGCTCCAGAAATGACTTCTGATATCTATATCAACACCTATAACCATATATAATTATAAATATATATAAATATATATAATTATAAATATTATATATATAAATATATATAATTATAAATATTATATATATATATTTTAGAGAAAAGGCATGAACAGGAGAAGGAGGTGGAGGGTGAGAGAGAGAAAATCTTAAGCAGGCTCCATGCTCATCACGGAGCCCAACATGGGGCTCGATTGCATGGCCCTAGGATCATGACCTGAGCCAAAATCAAGTCAAATGCTCAACCAACTGAGCCACTCAGGTAACCCTGAGATATTTCCTTAAGATAGAATAATTATTTTTATTCAGTATGTATCAGTTTGGCTCATTCGATTGTAATTGTATACAAGAAAAAAATGTACTCATCTTTTATAAATATAACCAAGAATCTGTTATATGTGCTTATTTAAAATAATTGCAATTATAAGCAAGTAATTAAGATGTATTTCCTATATTATTTTCCTTTTTGGTAATTTAATTAGAAATAAAAAAGATACATTTTTCTCAAAAATATCAAGTGCAGAAATCTATAGGACAGAATGGAAAGTTCTGCAAGCTCTGTCTTTTCACAAAGATAAACTCAATGAACATGTTTGATTAAATAAATATGAAATAAGCATATTTATATGTGTATTTATATGTTACACACCCTGCTTGCCTTTTTTTAACTAGTATATTTTTTAATCATCTTTCTGTGTTAGTTGATATCTTTCTTTTTAAATGGTTTTATAATGCTTCATTTTATAGCTAACTATACAATTTTTATTTGAACCCATAAACGGACATTTAGGTGGTTTACAGCATTTTACTATTACAAACAATTCTTTGTTGATAATTTTACTACATAGCATTTTATGTGTGTGTGTGTGTGTGTGTGTGTGTGTGTGTTATTTCTTTTGAATGTAATTGCTAGCAGTGAATGTTCACCCAAAAGATATGCACATAATTAATTTGAAGGTTGAGTAATCAACTGATTGTTTTAACTAATTAAAAAAGAAAGTAGAAGTAATAAAGCAAAAGTGGTGAAATAGGAAAAAACAGTGGTTTGTAATAAAACTCATACCTCTCATTCAGCTTTTATATAGAAACTTTTATTACTTACAGTTAGTCTTTACTGAATACTGGAGTCGGACATATAAATTATATCATTATCTGGTGAGTCTTCTGTAACGAATTAGGCATCATTATTTTTGAAAGTGGATGTGTTCTCTCTGTTACAGAGGATCAAAAGGGTCAACTCTAACAAAAGATTTTGAACAATTAGGCACACAAATATGATGATTGGGGAAATTAAAATATATTTCCAACACCTGAATTGTTGCCCTGATTTCCGTTGGTATTTAGCTAATAAGAATTAAGTTACTTTAAACAAACACCATATTTGGCTAAATTTGGCTATAAAAAAAAAAGAAAACTAAAAGTAGTCTACACTTACAAATAACTAATATTTGATAAAATTTGTAGCCTTGCAATAGAACTAACAACTCTTCTGGAAGAAACAAATGGACACAGAAACACACTTGCTCTCTGTCTTAACAAAACCAGCCAGTCCACCACTGACCAGCCAGTCGACCACTGTCTTGTTTGTAGTTTTTCTATTGAAGTATAATTGACATACAATGTTACATTAATTGCAGGTATAGAAAATATTGATACAACAATTCTATACATTACTCTGTTCACCAAAGTAAGTGTGGTCATCATCTGTCACCATGCAATATTACTACAATATTATTGACTATATTCCCTGTGCTATATTTTTAATCTCTATAACTTATTTATTTCTTAACTGGATGTTTATACCTCTTAATCCCTTCATCTCTTTTGGCCATCTCCCTACCCATCTCCCCACTAGCAAAAGCCAGTCTGTTCTTTTTTAAGAGTCTGGATTTTTGTTTATTTTTTTGTTTTTTAGATACCATATATAAGTGAGATCATACGGTATATGTGTTTCTTTAACTTCTTTCACTTAGCATGATACCCTCTAGGTTCATCCATGTTAACACAAATGGCAAAATCTCATTCTTTTTAATGGCTAGGTAATATACCATTGTGTGTATGTATATGTATGTACATATATATACATATACGTATACGTATACGCATATATGTTGTTTTGGGCCAGTACCATATGTATACATATATGTAGATGTATTACATCTTCATCTATTTGTGGACATTTGGGTTGCTTCCATATCTTAACTTTTGTAAATAATTCTGCAATAAACATAGACATCCCTGTATCCTTTCAAATTAGTGTTTTTGTTTTTCTTGGATGAATAACCCAATAGCAGAATTACCGGATCAGGGGCGCCTGGGTGGCTTAGTCGGTTAAGCGTCCGACTTTCGCTTAGGTCATGATCTCACGGTTCGTGGGTTCGGGTCCCACGTAGGGCTCTGTGCTGACTGCCAGCTCAGAGCCTGGAGCCTGTTTCAGAGTCTGTGACTCCCTCTCTCTCTGACCCTCCCCTGCTCACGCTGTCTCTCTCTCTCCTAGGAATAAAAATAAAAAAAATAAAAAAAAAAGAATCACCGGATCATACGGTAGTTCTATTTTTAATATTTTAAGGAACCCCTATAGTCTTCTCCACAGTGGATGCACCAGTTTGCATTCCCACTAATAGTGCCTGAGGTTTCCCATTTCTCAACATCCTCACCAACGCTCATTGTTTCTTGTCTTTTTGATACCAGCCATTCTGACTAACGTGAGGTGGTGTCTCATGGTGATTTGATGATTAGTGATGTTGAACACCTTTCTGTATATCTGTTGGACATTTGAATGTGTTCTTTGAAAAGCTTTGTATTCAGGTCCTCCGACCATTTTTGACTGGGTTGGAGTTATGTTGCTTTTTTTTTTATTGTTCCTTTTTTGGTGTTGAGTTGTATACATTTGTTCTATATTTTGGGTACTAACCCTTTATTGGATATGTCATTTGGAAATATCTCCTCCCATTTAGTAGTTTGTGTTTTAGTTTTGTTGATTGTTTTCTTCACCATGAGAAGCTTTTTTTATTTTGATGTAATCCCAACAGGTTATTTATGCTTTTGTTTCCTTTGCCTGAGGATATATGTCCATAAATATGTTACTAAGACCTACATCCAAGAAATTGCTGCCTGTATTCTTTCTGTAGTTTTGTGTTTTCAGGTCTCGCATTTAGGTCTTTAATCCATTTTGACTCTATTTTTGTGTATGCCATAAGAAAATGGTTTAGTTCATTCTTCTGCATGTAGCTGTTCAGTGATTCCCAACACCATTTATTGGAAAGACTATTCTTTCCCCATTGTATATTCTTACCTCCTTTGTCAAAGATTAATTGACCATATGAGTGTGGGCTTCTTTCTTGACTCTCTCTCTCTGGTTTCATTGATATATATGTTTTGTGCCAGTACCAAACAGTTTCAGTTATTGTAGCTTTGTAATATATCCTCAAATCTGGGATTTTAATACACACAGCTTTGTTCTTCCTCAATATCGCTTTGACTATTTGGGGTCTTTTGTGGTTACATACCAGTTTTAGGTTATTTGTTTTAGTTCTGTGGAAAATGCTATTGATATTTTGATAGGGATTACCTTGAATCTCTAGATTGTTTTGGGTAATATGGACATTTTAATGATATTAACTCTTCTAATCTGTGAGCATAGCCTATGTTTCCATTTTTAACATCATCTTCAATTTCTTTCATCAGGGTCTTAAAGTTTTCAGAGTATAGGTCTTTCACCTCCTTGGCTACATTTATTTCTAGGTATTTAATTATTTTTGTGCAACTGTAAGTGGGATCGTTTTCCTACTTTCTCTTTCTACTACTTTGTTATTAGTGTATAGAAATGCAATCTATTTCTGTATATTAATTGTTTATCCTCCAGCTTTGCCAAATTCATTTTTTAGTTCTGATCGTTTTTGAGGGGGCCTTTAGTGTTTTCTACACATAATATCATGTTGTCTGCAAATATTATCAGATTTATTCATCTATACCCATTTGGATGTCATTTTTCTTTTTCTTGATCAATCACTGTAACTAGGACTTTCAGTACTATGTTGAATAAAAGTAGTGAGAGTGGATATTTTTGTCTTGTTCTCGATCTGAGAGCAAGATTTCAGTTTGTCACCACAGACTGAATGGTGGTGTTAGCTGACTAGGGTTTTTCATATATGTCCTTATTTTGTTGTGGTATATGCTCTCTAAACTCACGTTATTGAGAGATTTTGTCATGAGTAGATACTGTATTCTGTCAAATGCTTTTTCTGCGTCTATTGAGATGATCATATAGCTTTTATCCTTCTTCTTTTTGATATGATGGATTACGCTGATTGATTTGTGAATTCTGAACCACCCTTGCATTGCTAGAATAAATCTCAGAATTGTAGTAATTTTTTTTAATGTACTGTTGAATTCAGTTTGCTAATATTTTGTGGAGGATTTCTGTGTCTAAGTGCATCAGAAACATTCGCCTATAGTTTCTTTTTTTGTAGTGTCTTTGTCTGGTTTTGGTATCATGGTGATGTGAGCCTTATAGAATGAATTTGGAAGTTTATTTCCTCTTCTGTTTTTTGAAATAGTTTGAGAAGAATAGGTGTTAACTCTTTAAATATTTGGTAGAATTCACCTGTGAAGCAATCTGGTCCTGGGCATTTGTTTGTTGGGAGGTTTTATTTATTATTAATTTTTATTTTTCTTTACCAATTTAATTTCATTACTGGTAATCAGAAAAATCAGACTTTCAGTTTCTTTCTGATTCAGTTTTGAAGATTGTTTTTAAGAATTTATTCATTTCTTCTAGGTGTCCAATTTATTGTCATGTAATTTTTCATTACAAATGAACACAGAAGCACACTTGCTTTATTTCTCAAAATGAGTAGCCAGTCCATCACTGTCTTCTTTGTGCAAGAAAGCATTCCTTTAAGACCATTGTAATCTTGTAGTAAAATATTAAAATATTCAAAAATTGTATCATTAAGATGTAGCTTAGTGAAGCTTTTTTGCAATTATGTTCAAGATGGGTAGAACCAGAGAAGAATTTAATGCCTTTTTTTTTTTTTAATTTAAAAAGAGCCTTTCTGTCTCTATGTTCTTTGTCCTTCCTTTGTTCTCCATAGCTAGTTACTGGATGCCAGCCATCAAAACCCAAATTGACTAATTATTCACAAGTCAGGAGGCATGAACACTTTTCAGAAGGTTTGCAAGTTGACTGCTCTATTCCCTAATCAAAGGCAGCTGTATGACATTTTCCCAGGGGCATTAACTCCTAAATTTTCCAAAGTAGCTTCCGGAGACTTGGCCAATTAGCTTCTACATTTTTCAAGCAGTGCATTGTTTTGAATCTTATCTGTTATTTAAATGATCTGAAGCTCCGTTCCCTTGTGTTAAAAGGTGATAGATATGAAACAGTATCTGAAATCATTACTTGTTTATAGATTAAGTTACTGAAATGTCAGTATATGGATCCCCAAAGAAGATATTCTTCTCTTCTTAGTGACAAAGTTCTACTTATTTGACATGGCTCTTGAATTCTGTGCTCAAAACTCCTTTAGCAGAAGAGAAAGTTGTATAATGTTGTAGTTACTATGAAGTCTTATGGTGCTAGGTTCAAATATCAGTTCCATAAATTATTAAGTATGCCCCCTTAAACAAATTATCCTAACCTCTGTTTCCTTATTCATAAAATTTGTACTTAAGACTGAGAGATAGCCTGAAGGGAAAAATTACTCTTAATATCAGACATAAATAATAATCTAAGTTTGGAGATTGAGTTCAAACAATTAAGAAATTTGCCTAGTTTATCATTTCCATTAATAAATGAAATTAAATTGTTTCACATGAGTTGTAACTTGCAAAGTACACAATATATCTTTAGATAAATGATTTTAATTACATAATACATCAAATTCCCATTTTCATCATTTTAGAAGAAATATCCAAATTTGAATAGTAGTCTAACATATAGTCATTCTGAATTTAGCCTTTTTATTTTGTATTGTTAGCATTTACCATTTATTGAGCATAATATGAGGCCTTTGCATATAAGTATAAAATTTGTAACCTTTTTTGGGCCGCCTGGGTGGCTCAGTCAGTTAAGCATCCGACTTTGGCTCAGGTCATGACCTCACAGTTCATGAGTTAGAGCCAGTGTCAGGCTCTGTGCTGATTGCCAGCTCAGAGCTTGGAGCCTGCTTCAGATTCTGTATCTCCCTCTCTCTGACCCTCCCCTGCTCACATGCTCTCTTTCTCTCTCTCTCCCTCTCTTTCTCTCTCTCTCTCTCTCAAAGATAAATAAAACATTTAAAAAATTTGTAACATTTTTATGCAAACTTCTAAGCAGGAGCTCTATGTGCTTCATGTTTATTAACTCACTTTGTGAAGTTAGCTACCATAACTCTTTTAGTTTTTCCCATGACGAACGGGGAGTTTTGAAACTTATCAATTCACAGTTCATACAAGTCAAAGTCAGGATTTGCTCATAGGTAGATTATTTTCTTAGCATATACCCTTATCCAGTATAGTCTACTGCTTCTTATCATGGTGCTTTAAAGAACCATATATTTTATAAATGGAAAAATATCATTTACTGCTGGTAACATATTTTCCACTGATTTTAACCTGCCTATTTATGTTGGAAATGTCAGTTTGTATGTTCTATTGAACCAGAAAACAAATCAAACAAGAATTCCCAATTGAATTGTATTATTATAATTTTTTTTAATTGGGGGAAAATCATTTAAAAGCCTTAGAACAACTTTATAAAATAATTCATCATTTTTTTCAAAGGTAAGATTTCAATAAATGTATTCCATGAAGTACCAATATCACTGAAGTAAGCGATCAGTGATCCTACATCAAATAACTGGCCATTTCCATTCCTGTAAGTATCAAATTAAAGGTTTTACATTTTGCAGCAGAGAAACTTGTTTAACTTTTCTAAGACAACACTTTACAAACTTGTTTGACGAGAATCCCTTTAATAAGTTACTATCCAGCTTCTTACTGTTCTCCAGAAAATATTTTTGGAAATGCTGATCTAAGTGATTCATCTTGACAGGGGGAATTTACATTCTTTGACATATGGTTTGTTTCTATTTTGATATTTTATATACCCAAAGACTCAGAAGCATTTTCTTTCCAGCCCATCTTTTAAACCAGAAATTGTAGTAATAGTTGAGAGTCCTTGACATAATCGCCCACAAGCTGTTATTTGCTGATGATTGTGCCACATCACATAGGCAAACACACACTGTCCAATACATTTAAAATGAGAGCGTCTTTGTGGCATCAAGATGCACACTGGCAAATGGATAAAGGAAATTTCATGAAATAAGGTAGGTGGGAATTGATTCCAAAAAATACATGTTGGATACTCAACTGCTCCTAATACTGTGTATAGTCATAGGCAAAACCCCTAAAAATATTTTTTAAAGTTTGCACCTCTACTGCCCTCTCCCCAAAAAGACATGCAGTTCAGTACTCAGAAATATAATAGTGTTTTCTGAAAGACAGTGACCAGACTGTAGCTCCCACATCCAAGAAGTTCAATAAATATTTGTTGAGTAAATTAAAGGAAGTATGAGTCAGACTGTGAAGCCCGAAGATAATAGTGCTAGACCAGCTACAGAATCCACAAACAACAGGACTATCTTTATGGTCACTCAATATGGGACACCCTATTAATCTGTGCAGTGTTACCTGCCTGTGGGGTTTTAATCGTTACCAATAACACCATTTCATTATTGGATGGCCATTGGTATATAAAGCCTGCTAGAAACACTTACACCTAATATTGTTTTGCAAAAGATTTTTATAAAGACCCTGAACCTGTCAAGGCATTTTTCTCATTCAGTGCCCTTGTGTTTCACAGTGCTTATATTCTACTCCTTGAAATTATCTGCTTGCTTTCAAGGGCGCCATTTTTTTCCGACTTCTCTGCCTTTTTCTTTGCTGGTTTTGTTTTTGAGACACTACACTACAAGCAAATACATGCCTTCTCTTTTTCCATTTCCTTCCACTCCCCTTTTGCCCTTCTTCTTTTCATTATCATAATTCCACTTCTTTACTCAAAGAAAGTGATTTGCAAACATTTCTCTTAGAATAAACATAACTTTTACAGAATGTAGAGTCTGACATTTTTCAACTTTTGCAGATATTTTAAACTTGACTATCCCACTGACAATTTAACACATATTCAGGGGAACTTTTGTTCCATTCTCATGTCACCTCCATGTCCACCTTCTTCTTGGAGGCTGGCTTTTTCCAAAGAACACATTTTTTTTTTTTTTTTTAGCCTCAAGAAGTTGTTGCTCTTTCAAGTTGGAAGTGACAGTCCTGGGAACTGGCATGTCTCATTATCAACCTGTTCACCTGAACTAGTCATCTGCAGAGGTAGAGTCAGTTTAAGCTGCAGGTTACCCATTTTGAGAGGCCTGAGTACTATCACTTACCTATTTTCCTTTGATATGTGACTGCTGGGATCTAATTTTTTGAAAAACATGTGTGTTCATTTAAAATGATAATGCCTCACAGTCCTGCCATGCTTTGGTCACTACTTAAAATGTTAGTAACTGTAATCAGCAATATTTTAAAAGATCTAAATTGTGCTTCCTTTCACCTAATTAAACATTTTGTTAACCCATTGTCTTAACCTTTGTCTTCTAAAATTTTTGGAATCTCTTTCTATGCTCCCAACAAATTTCCCGAACTAAAACACAGGGTTCCCTGAAAGGATACTTCTTTCACTACATTTCTTTTGAGTAAATATTCCTTATTTTGTACAATTCATGGGTATAAGTGGAATCAGTAAGCAACGAGGTATACTTCAATGTCTCTTACTATTATGTTTAAAAAGAAGGAAAGAAAAGATCACGCCACTGCTATGAGAATCTTCCAGAAAGTTAGACAGTCATCTTTGTCTTCCACTGTTAATTTGATCACTCTTTTATAAGTCTGGAAGACTTTGTGACCTCTCTGACTGTTTACCTATTTCAAGTCCTACCATCATATTTGGTGACATCAGTATTAATCTGGTGACCCATTCCAAAATCCAGTACTGTACTGCCTTATGACTTTAATTCCAATAAGTAAGGCAATTTAAAATTAATTATCCTAATAAGGACAGTTCTTTTTTTTTAAGTTTTTAAAAATTTTAAAAAATATGCTTTATTTCTGAGAGAGAGGCAGCATGAGCAAGGGAGGGTCAGAGAGAGAGGGAGACGCAGAATCTGAAGCAGGCTTCAGGCTCTGAGCTAGCTGTCAGCACAGAGTCCAACACGGGGCTCAAACCCACCAACCAGGAGATCATGACCTGAGTGAAGTCGGACGCTCAACTGACAGAGCCACCCAGGCGCCCCATAATAAGGGCAGTTCTAAGAGTAAAAAGGTGTGCTTTTCTTAATTGCACCAAGATAATATTAAACCATAACTTACTTGGGGTAAATAAAAAGTCACAATATAAATAACTCACTCAATAATTATTATTTTCTCCCTACTTCAGGCATACACTCCAAAGACCAAGACCTGGAATAATTATGATCCAATATAAAATATATAGATCAACAAAAAATGAATAAGTTGAATATCTGACTATAGCCTTATATCTTCCCGTTCAACAAAACTTAGATTTATATCACGACAACTTGAGTGGCATATTGCCAGATTAAGATGTCCGCAACTGAGTATAGTTTTTATTCAGCACCACATTATCATCATAACTTGCACTCTCCTTATTCCTCTACTTTCTGTCACATGTTAAGTCTATATGACTTTTTATTTTATTTATTTTTAATGTTTATTTAATTTGAGAGAGAGAGAGAGCAAGTGGGAGAGGAGCAGAGAGTTCTTTCTTGCTCGCTCTTTTTTTTCTCTATTATTACTACTTTTTCATTGAGCTTAATTCCAAAGTAGTACGAGATATATAAAATGAATCTAAAGGGTCCTTGTAATTTGATATAGTTTGGGTGATCGTCTGTTTTCTTTTCTTTAGATGAACTCTGCAGAGACTTGTCAAATCCATCTTGTTCAAGTGTAACTGTGGTATCACTGGCTTTGTTGCAGGCATATTCTCAATCAGCATTATAACTATACTATGAAAAGCATATGAAAAGCTCTCTGCTTGTTAATAACCATATGTCCTAAAGGGAAGCCAGGCCTTTTAAATTCCAAGTGTTCAGTTTCTAGAACTAATGAATAGAATCTAGATGTTAATTATCTTCAACAGTTACCAGTATTATTCATTTTTCTACAATTGCGCCCCTTTGCTTAGACATAAAGCCAAAATACTATACAGTATTCAAGGTTCTTTAGTGATCTAACATCTTGTGTATTGTATTTGAATACAGCTTATCAGCCAAGCCAAAGCGGTTCTCTGAGCATCCTGAGTTCTTTTTTATCTGGATAAATTTGCACCTGTTATTTTTCCTCCCTGGATCGTTACCTCCTAGCCCTACTTCACTTATTGACTTATTCTTACTTGTCCTTCTAGGCCCAGCTGAGAACTCTTCAAAGAAATGTTTACTATTTCTTAATAGAGTTGCATTTCTTTCTCTGAACTTCTTGTTCTATTGCTAAAACATCAACATCATAGTGATATAATTATTAGTGCTTTTTTTTGAGGTTTTACAAATCTCTGAGATCCTTTAAGGTAGATGCCATTTCATTCATTGTGACATTCCTAGGATAGAGCCACACAAGTAGAAATCTCGCTGAGAAACTATTAGTCTGCATACACAGTCTGGACACTGACAACTGAAGCTATTTTACTATCTACATCAACCTGACTTTGTTATTACACTGTCATTATTAGCATGACTTTATTTTTCTGAAAGCCACATGCCCAGGCAAATGGTTTTGATTTGTTCATTTCTGGAATTTGCTGAAGTACTCATCAACAGTATGTGCCCTAAAATTGTATGAATCATTTGCTTGAGAATCTTTGCCTTGTTGTTTCCACCAAGGAAAAACACTATGATCATTTTCCAGTTCTATTCAAGTTCCCATATAAAAAGACTCTCCTTAAATCAAACTTCGAATTTTCAATAAATCCTGTTCATTTTTTCCTTCCTCTGAGACACTGCCAAATTTTTGCAGAGGACAGTGGTCTCATTCTCTGGTGTTAATCAACAAACTCAGCTTTTTTTTCTCAACAGATTACTGATTATTTAAACTAAAGTAAATTGAATATTAAACTTCATAAAAAATGTGGATAAGATTTTGGCCTCTTCACAAGATAACATGTTAAAAACTTGGGGTGATAACCATTTATGCTCTTTTGAGGTAGCAAAAACAGTCAAACTCCTAGAGGCAGGGAATATAATAGTGTTTTACAGAAGCTGGGGTGGAGGAGATGGAAAGTGGTTTCAGTTAAGCTAGATGAATAAGTTCTAGAGATCTGCTGTACAAAACAGCACCTAGAGTAAGCAATAGAGAATTGTGTGCTCACAATTTGTTGAGAGGTTAGATCTCATATTAAGTGCTTTTATGACAAAAACAAACAGAACAAAGCAAAACAGAGATCATAAGGAAACTCTGAGAGATGTTTGATATGTATGTTAGATTGATTTAGTTATGGTAACACATGTGCTTAAATATATATACCCAACCTCATCAAATTACATACCTTAATATTTATAGTTCTTTATACACCAATTACACATTAATAAAGCTGTTTAAAAAATGAAAGTTCCCTGGCATTTCAGGAGTACAAAATTGTATTATTTTTAAGCAAAATTCAGTCAACAATCTGGTATACATAACCATTTACTCGACAAAAGGTCAGATTTGGCCAGAAATTAATAAGAAGGAAAGAGCACTTATTAGATGCTTACTATGTGTTGTTTGGCATGCATTTTGCATAAGTGGTCTCCTTTTGCTTAGATTTTTAAAGATTTCTGCTTATTTAAATCAAACTTGTTAATCATTTTAGGCTCTTTTCCAATACTACTTCCAATTGAGGTTAAATGGTTAATATGCATTTAAAATGTAATCAGGCCCAACACTGATTCATTATCTGGTTCAGTGGTTCATCGGTTCACTCACTTATTATACAGCCAAAAGCCTCATCACAGATCCAGACTGCATTTGTCACAGGAAGCAAACTGCCATACAAAGGTTTTGTCCATATCAGCTTTGGTTTTCCATATCAACCAGGTTGAGTCATCCATATATCAAGCACCTGGTATTAAAAGTAAGCCATAAAAGGGGTGCCTGGGTGGCTTAGTCGGTTAAGCGTCCGACTTTCGCTTAGGTCATGATCTCTCAATTCATGGATTCTAGCCCCGCGTCGGGCTCTGTGCTGACTGCCAGCTTAGAGCCTGGAGCCTATTTCAGAGCCTGTGTCTCCCTCTCTCTCTGACCCTCCCCTGCTCACACTGTCTCTCTCTCTCCTAGAAATAAATAAAAAAATTTATTAAAAAAAAAAAGTAAGCCATAAAAAGTTACCATTACTTACCATGTGAACTCTATTTGCCCAAGTCCAGATGCATCTTTCAATTATGATCAATAAACTGAATACAAGAGGATCATAAAAAGAGTCATTTCTTCTGAAGGGAGTATCTGGAAAAATTTATGGTAGATGTGGAATTTCAACTGAGCTAGGAATAAATATGGAATTGGCTAATTTCTACCTTCATGTATCTTCATATCTTGTCTCTCCACTTTTGATTTTGCACTTATTGGCTCAACCTTAAATTGGCCTGCCAGCTTTCTCTTTACAGTATATATTAGCCACTTTACACTCACTGCTTCAATTCCTAGCTCCAATCTATCTGCATACTTTGGATTGACTCTAAGCTAGAAAAAGGACTAGGAAATCACATACTTGTATAAACTATAAAATTGAGCACACGTAATGCAATACTATAGATGAGAAGGAAAGGAAATCAGCTTTTCTTCCTCTTTCTCATTCCTACTCCCCAAGACAGATGACTTCTTCAGTCAGGACTTCTGTCCCTTTAGATAGACAAAATTGATGATAGGCTAGAAATAACTCCACCTGGATCATATCTCAGCTGTGTTGGTCCCTGGAAAGACTTTTTACCAGGTACTGCAAAGGGACTCAAAGAAGATTGAGTCTCAGTGCATCATCCATATGGTGTATTATACCTATAAGGCAGCTCCACAGATTGATAGGAGCTCCATTCCCTTATGGTATTGCTTAACTTATTCCTCTGCATCAAATGCAGAACCTACTCCTCATTGACTTCTTTTCCCAAGGTTGTTTCACCAAGAGCATCTGTTTATACTTTATGAGTACAATTCTGTAACACAATAAGAGAAATTGGGTGGACTCTTGTTACAGGCTGAAGTATTATATCAAGCTTTAGAAGTACAAATATAAGAGAACAGATTGGTGGTTGTCAGAGACAGGGCATGGGGGGCTGGACAAAATAGGTGAAGGGAATCAAAAGGTACAAACATCCACTCATAAAATAAGAGACAAGCACATGTACCCCAATGTTCATAGCAGCACTCTCCACAATAGCTAAAACATGGAAAGAGCCTAAGTGTCCATCAACAGATGAATGGATCAAGAAGATGTGGTTTATCTCTACCATGGAATACTACATGGCAATGAGAAACAATGAAATCTGGCCATGTGTAGCAACATGGATGGACCTTGAGGGTGTTATGCTGAGCGAAATAAGTCAGGCAGAGAAGGACAAATATATGTTTGCACGTATAGGAGGATTAGGAGGAACCTGACGGAGGACCAAGGGGGAGAAGAAGGGCGGAAATGGTGGGGGAAAGGGAGAGAGGCAAACCATGAGAGACTCTTGAATGCTGACAAAAACTGAGGACTGATGGATGTGGGGGGG